>NC_091374.1:10990480-11077980 GCF_038502225.1 Cherax quadricarinatus | reverse complement strand
GGGTGGTTGCTGTCTACCAATCTACTACCTATACATATATACTACTTTATATATATATATATATATATATATATATATATATATATATATATATATATATATATATATATATATATATATATATATAGATAGATAGATATGCAGAACAACCACTGTGAAGGTTACTGCTCAAGGGAATCCACATGATATATCGCTTACTCATTTTATTCTTGCGAAGACGTTGAAAATATCACGTACGAATATTTCCGGTATAACGAACTCGTCTGGCATGATCACCCTGACATGAAATGAAAGAATGTCAAATATTTGTGAGCGTTAATGATGCAATGTGAATTGTCACACTTATAATGATGCAGTGTGACTTGTCAAAGACTCATAATAATGGAACATAACTCGTCACAGACTCATAATGATGGAACATAACTCCTCACAGACTCACAGGATGCCGTCCATGGTCATGGACCTTATTATTTCTTCACAGTTTTAGCTCCCCATGAAAAACTAGAGCAATGATTTTAATAATGCTAATATTTATATGTACTTATTATTGTTGTTGTTGATTGTTGTTTCACGTATTAGCCTAACGAATCGAAACTAAATGTACGAGTTAATCTTAAATATGGTAGAAGTGTAGAGCTGAGAGAGCAATGATTACTTACAGTGCTGGTGCTGCTGCTACGTATCTACACTCTAATGTCACAAACAGGCCGGTTTGTGACCTAAAGTCCACTGTGTGGGCGAAACGTAGTTAATAAAGGATCGCATTATACTGTATGTCTGTTTTTTCACTGTGACCAGAAGAGGCTGAAAAATATTCAACTGCTAATCATGGGTAAAGTCAGATATTTCAGAGTGCGTTGTATTCTCTATGGATGAAGAATACCACAGTAAAGTTAGTCATGCGGAGTTAGTAGGTCACATTCCTCATCCTATTTTCATCAGTAATCAAAATATATCTTAAAACAAAGACAAACAAGAATCCAATCCCTCAGAGCAGATGAGACGTCAGGTACACAGACTGCTCCATTGGGGCTATCACTCATAGCCGGAAATCTGAAGTAAGAAAGAAGACAACAAACAAGTCTGTAGCTGCTGTGACTCCACATATATCTCCAAGCTGGCCGAGAAGTGATGAGGTATTCCAGGTGGACCAGAGATCGGTGCAGAGGCTGCAAGTGATGAGGGTCGGTGCGAGAGACAGACCAGTGTGGATAGAAACTAAGTGTCTGTCGTAGCTGTGTGGGCGAACAAAGAATCAGTGTAAAGGATGCAAGTAAGGGTGAGGGGAATTTCAAAGCAGTGTGGCAGACAGCAGATATTTTCTGCGGATGGGTTGATAGAGAAGTGGAAGCAGACAGCAGAAAAAAATAAAGAACCATATGGACTTAAGTTGTAATAAACAGAAACAAAAGGGTGGATGAGGGGCTCGAACCACGGTCCATAAATTGAAAGCCTGATGCTCTACCGTCGGATATAATACAGAATAATATGGGTAGTCAAGACGGTAGAGGGTCGGACTGTCAGTTTACTGACCGTGGTTCGAGGCCTTCGTCAGCTCTTTTGTTTATTCAAAGAACCAGGTGTTTAATGTTGCCGAAAAGATGCCCTCTGTTTTATTGGATCAAACCTGATCAATCCTATTCCTGCTACTACTTCTGGTACTTTAATTTATTAATACTAATATTATTGTTACTACAAATAGTACTGTTGGCAATAATAATAATAATAATAATAATAATGGTACAAATTTGCTGCTACTGATAGTACTACAGTATTGTTGTTGCTACTAATAGTTCTGTACTATTGCTACTATGAATTGTACTGAGTTTACTACTAATAGTACTGTTATTACAACTACCTCTGCTAATGAGCTGTTGTTAATAATATTACTGCTACTAGTGATGATATTACTACATCTACTTGCGTGTCTTCTTTACCATTCTCTACCTCTTGCTCTGCCTGATGCTACGCACATTAAAGGCGGAAACATTTCTGGCTTAAGTACTTTCACACACAGTATAAACTTATAGAAACAGCTGCAATTTGCTTAAGAGCAGATGTGCCCCTCCTCCTCCTCCTCCTCCTCCTCCTCCTCCTCCTGTGTACCAGCCACTTCCAGCCAGTCTAGTGCCAACAAGTACCAGTGCTAGCAAGTGCTAGCATTGGTTATTACCATCTAGTACCAACCAGTGTCAGTCATTGTGGTCAGGGCAGTGCCTGCTAGTACCAGTCAGTACTGGCTAGTGTCAGCCATTGCCAGCTAGTGCAAGCCTAGTTTTATGGTTGAAAATTAGTAAGATCCATCTAGTCTGTTTTACTCTCAAGTATAAAAGTTTGGGTGAGAAGGACTTTACAAGACCACTCTTTATTTATACTTTATTTTCTTTTATATTTATCTCTGTTTTCATATACTCTTTTCTCATTATCATTTCCATTCTTCTTTTTCACCTTTTTCTATTTCATCTTCGTTTACTTACTGCTCCAACTGGAGCAGCAAGTATATATATATATATATATATATATATATATATATATATATATATATATATATATATATATATATATATATATATATATATATATATATATATGCAATAAGATCACAGTAAACAGGTGATTTCAAAATATGCAAAACAACCACTCTGAAAGAATAGAGAAATTCCAAGCGCTTTCGTGACTACTCACATGATAATGTGAGTAGTCACGAAAGCGCTTGGAATTTCTCTATTCTTTCAGAGTGGTTGTTTTGCATATATATATATATATATATATATATATATATATATATATATATATATATATATATATATATATATACACATATATACACATATATACATATATACATATATATATATATATATATATATATATATATATCCATATATATATATATATACATATACATATATATATATATTCCCTATTCCAAAGTGGAGTATTATAAAAATAAAATCTAGCTTTTTTAATTACTTTAGTTTATTACTAGTTATTTGAATTGTGTTAACACAAATTACAATAAATAAATGATGCATATCAAGTTAGAACAAATTACTTTTAATAAAGTTAAGAGAACCGTTCAGTTGACACAATGATGTTGGCCTATTTTTTTTGCTGGGGTTTTCCCCCCAAGTATTGAACGAGGGCACCTCTTATATCACGCCAGCGAGCCAGGTCACCCTAGAGTGGCTAGTAACCCCGGCTGAAAAGCACTGATCTACTAGACTTATGGCCAGTCATGTCCCGGGAGCAGTTTCTTGTGTGTTCTAGCGGGTGTGACTGACAGCTGCTGCTCTACTGTTGCTTGTAACATGTCTTACCTCCTAGACAAGAGTTATCACTCCTCCATTTACATTAATAATAATAGAAATTCTTATTATTTTTTTAATATATATTAACAAAAAAATTTATTATTTTGGTTTATATAAGTAATAGTGTATCATTAATTCTTATTTAATAATTATTATTACTAATTTAGTAATTATAAAGGTGAGTAAAATCACGCGAATAGTGAATAAGTAAAATGCAGATATTAACTAAAGAAAAGGCTTTGATTGAGCCAACGTTTCGACCCCTTTAAATCTTTATCTTCATAAGGATTCCAAACAATCGAAGAGTTGTCTCGATAAAAGCTTGTTCTGTAATGTGTATTTCTTTTCACGATAATTAGTAGCACTTCGTTAGTTCGATCAAACAATAGATGTTAATAATAATTATAGAAGTTATAAAGGTAATAATAATTCTCAGAATAATAACATTCTACTAGATGTGCAACGTAAAGAAAACCGACTTGCAACGTAAAGAAAACCGACTTGCAACGTAAAGAAAACCGACTTGCAACGTAAAGAAAACCGACTTGCAACGTAAAGAAAACCGACTTGCAACGTAAAGAAACCGACTTGCAACGACTTGCAACGTAAAGAAAACCGACTTGCAACGTAAAGAAAACCGACTTGCAACGTAAAGAAAACCGACTTGCAACGTAAAGAAAACCGACTTGCAACGTAAAGAAAACCGACTTGCAACGTAAAGAAAACCGACTTGCAACGTAAAGAAAACCGACTTGCAACGTAAAGAAAACCGACTTGCAACGTAAAGGAAACTTTGAGCAATATAATTACAGTCTTGCAACGTAAAGAAAATCGACTTGAAACATATATTCCGATTTGAAACGACAGAAAACTTGTAAAGAAAACCTACTTGCAATATACTGTCTTGCAACATAAAGAAACCAACTTGCAACCTAAATAGCACCTTTCAACATAAAAAACCGAATTGCAACATAAATTCAACAATTACGAGTCAAGTAAAAGGACACAAGTGCAACTAATGTGACATTTTATTGTGACAACGTTTCGCTCTCCAGGAGCTTTATCAAGCCATTACAAACAATACAAACAATGGCTTGATAAAGCTCGTGGAGAGCGAAACGTTGTCACAATAAAATGTCACATTAGTTGCACTTGTGTCCTTTTACTTTACATATTGTCGGTAATTCTACCAACTTTATTACAATTACGAGTCAGTTTAGATAGATACCTGTTTTTTTTCAGCAGTAGGCTATGAGACATCTTTGTTGTCAGTGCCCAGAACTTTATTAAGATTTTGTCGCCCCTGAGCTACAGGTACTGTGAGTCCCCAAGTGATATTTTTTGAAGGGAAAAAAGTTAATCACAACAGTCAACAGTTCATCATACACGTGATGTAATAACTTACAACAGTAACTGAAAATTTTTCACTTAATCTCTGGAGACCCTCCAACTGGCGGAGGCCTCTGGGCTGCAACCCATTAAGTCCATGCCTTAATCCGGCTCTATAATAGTGCCAGCAACTTACAATAAAGGTTTTATTAATACTTTCATGTTTGTTTTCGTGGAAGCAAAATATACAAACGAGTTTTAGTGGTTTAAATTCTGTCATGCAGCGGTTCTCTGAAGGAATATTTTTTTTAGTTTAGAACATAATTTCCAACAGCTAAGTCTTATCGTCTTAACTGACTCTTATTGTCTTAGTTTTGTAAGAGAATCCTCTATCCATAATTTGTTTCCTGTAAGACGTCTTTAAAGTGTAATAATGTTGGTAGAATTACCGACAATATGTTAGATAAAAGGACACAAGTGCAAATAATGTGACATTTTGTGAGTTTTGTTAAGACGTTACAAACAATACAAGGACACAGAGGGTATATCTAGGTATAGAGTGAAGTGCAGAGCATAATATAAAGCCACCAGTAAAGGTCCTCTTCGCTCATGGCTTTCTCTTCTGTGTTTGTTCCTCCCCAATTTTGTCTTGTTTTTCGTTTATCCTCTTCACCCTTAGAAAGCCTTATCATCCACGACTTGGCATATTGCTCAAACATTTTCAGAGATTATTACATTCCACTCCTTCAACCTTCCACAAAAAACTCCATTCAAAAACCTTGGTATTATATTAAAAAAAAAAAAAGTCGACTCTCACTTCTGCCCCTTTCCTGTATTCCTGCTCCTTCTCCTTCTTACCTTTGTACCGTCTTCGCTGCGCTTAAAGAAAAAAAATTAAAAGCAGCTTTCCGTGAATATATTAAATGAAATTCTCGACTCACCAATTCAGTGAATATTTTCAATGTACTTTCCAGGTGGTACGTGGCATCAGTGTATGATCGAGGCAGAGTATGTATACTGTACGTCCACCCCACGTTGTCATCTGTCCTAGTGCCTATCTGGGGTCGACCCTCCCCTTTTGTGCTAGATAACCCACATGAATTTAGAGATTTATATAATAGTAACAATAATGTAACACCAATTTCCCAAAAGTCTCTAACAACGCTCATTTCCTTATAAACGTATAAGGTAGATATTGGACGGTAAATGACACGTGTGTTCTCGATAATGCATCACATACCCCTGGCTGCCTTCAAGAGAGAGCTGGACAGATACCTAAAGTCGGTGCCGGATCAGCCGGGCTGTGGCTCGTACGTCGGACTGCGTGCGGCCAGCAGTAACAGCCTAGTTGATCAGGCCCTGATCCATCGGGAGGCCTGGTCGTGGACCGGGCCGCGGGGGCGTTGATCCCCGGAATAACCTCCAGGTAACCTCCAGGTAACATATAATTTATTTCTCCAGGAAAATTGCTTAGTAAATTCTGTTGTATATATTATACTTTCTATTTCGTTTACTTCAAAGAGTAAGAAAAACGAGAAAATCTGAAGGAAATAGATAAATGTTAAGAAAGTTTAAGAAAAAATGGAAAAATATAGGAAGGAAAATGGTGGGGAGGCAGAATAGTAAAAGGAGGAAGAAGGAAGGCAGAAGAGGAGGAATATTTTCAACTAGGTCCATAACACCGGGATCCCGCCTCGTGTCCCTGCATATGTACGACAAGATGTGAGGATTTAGTGTCAGAGAACATGGATAACACCTTACTTCCCTTCCCCTGGAAACAGCAATGTAAGAAGAAGGAAAAAAAGAAAATTTGGGAAAATTTACTATAACTTTCCAGGACACATAAGAAATAATAATACCCACAGACTTGACATCCCTGTTCTGGCATTCAATTTCCTTTTGTAAATTAAATGGAAGTATTTTTTTGTGCTCTGTTGCTTCGATAGTGTTTTAGTGTGCGTTGGCTTCACCACCTCTTCCTCTCTCTCTCCCCTTCCTCCCCCTCTCATCCATGCTTATCTCGTCCCCTCTCAATGTTCTCTTTTTCTTTCCCCTCTTATAGCTCCCACCACGTTATCCTACCCACTCACTTCTATTTCCCTCTCCATTTTCTCTTCTTATCAGGCATCTCTTCTAGGGCACGAAATTGATTATATGTTTTAAAATTGTTTATTTAAACTGGGTTGAAAAACTTAGCTCTGGTACGCCAGCTCATGATTATTACCAGGTATCTAGCATTGGTACGCCATCTATTGCTTAACCTGTAATGTCCGGTACCAGTAGGCCAACGGTTACTTAAACACTGAGCGAGACGTAATCTGACGAAAACTACCCAAATATTGGTAGTAGAGAAGTTAACGATGCTCTCTTTTCTGACTACTCTTTTCCTTACAGCAGTGTTGTTTAACTTTTAGTCTTCTATAGTGGAAGGCCTCGACCAGATGACCTAAAGCTCCAGCTGTGGGTCATCATATGACCAAGACTCTCGTCAGGAAACACTTGTCCTGTTTCCTGACAAACCTTACCTAACGTTTAGTCTTCCTTCAATCCGACTAAGTTGTATATTACTTAATCAGAAGTGCCGCTGTTAAACTCTTATTTACCCGACAATGAACCGCATCTGTTTATTTTCCAACTACAGCATCAATTAATTTTATCCTAAAGCCTCTTGAGTGTTGTCAGAATTTATGTGCCTTTTTTGTCGTCAGCAGACGTACTTATATCCTTATTAATTTCTTCCGCCTGGGTCGTGTGTGTGTGGCTGGTGATGGAATAATGTGGGCTCTTACACAACTTAGTGGACCACCTCCTCAGGCTGGGAAACATTGTGATTTCTCCCCATTTATGCAAGATCTTCCTTCACATTCCTCCACTCATATGTCTCTCTCACATTACCCCTCATTTCCTCCTCCACGTTCCTCCACTCATATGTCACTCTCAGATTCCAAATCACTCCGCCTTACATTCCTTCCCTCAAATTCCTCCCCTCACATTGCTTCATTCACATTCCTCACCTTATGTTCCTCCCCTCACCTTACATTCCTCCCCTCACATTCTTCCCTTCACATTCTTCTCCTCTCACTGACTACTCACAATCCTTTCTTTACGTTCCTTCCTCCACATCCCCTTCCTCTCCACATTCAGCACACATAAATACCTACGGTTCCTGGCTTATCATCAAACATACATCAGCTCGTGTATGCAGTAGTGCAAGGTAATACAAACGTAAGAATTGCATACAGTGCTGAGTGGATGTGTTCTAGAATACAACCTGGATGAGAGGATATTATGGTGTTAGTGCCAGCAGGCAGGGGGTGGGGGGAGGGGGTGTCATTGCCAGCAGTCGGGGGGAGGGGTGGTCACTGGTAACAGGCAGGGTGTCAGTGCCAGCAATCAGGGGAAGGGGTGTCAGTGCCAGCAGTAGGGGGGAGGGGTGTTCAGTGCCAGCAGTCGGGGGGGAGAGGGTATCAGTGCCAGCAATCAGGGGTAGGGGATGTGAGTTCCAACAGTCAGGGGGGAGGGAGTGTCAGTGCCAGCAGTCAGGGGATAGGTGGTTGTTAGTGCCAGCAGTCAGTGGGAGCAATGGGTGCAACTTATATAATTGGCAAGTACGTCTAGTGGAACTGACACTAGTCTGGCAGTGACACTGAACATTGAGGTCACTGATCTCAACATAAAACTGTGTAAATCCATATTCAGACAAGTGTAACATATATACACAAAGCCACCACTGTGAAACAATTATGAACTTTCAAGCACTTTCGTGATTTCCTTGATTATCCCTGATAATGTGAGATATCACGAAAGTGCTTTGAAGTTCACTATTTTTTCACAGTGGTTGTTTTGTGTGTGTATGTATGTATATATATATATATATATATATATATATATATATATATATATATATATATATATATATATATATATATATTTACATGGTAATCAGGAAATAGCGCGCAACCCTCGCAAGCTTAACTAGGCAGTGCAACTGCCTAAATGATTACCTCTAGGTAATTACAGCTAACCAGCAATAGTTGGGTTATTACAACTAGTCTCGATTTGGTTGTTACAGCTAAGCAGATACGGCTAGGTGATTGTCACTAGGCAATTACAGCTAGAGAGTTAGCACTAGTTAGTTACAGTTGGATAATATTGTACTGACAGAAGCATGTTGTCATCCATTGTCACCAGGCAGGAGATATATCGGTCACGTGACGTCACGCAGCAGCTGTCATACCTTGAGTCATGCGTGACACAGTATTCATGTGATCTCCCTCCCTCCCTTCCTCCCTGAATCTCCCTCTCCTGCCTCCCTCCCTCTCCTGCCTCCCTCCCTCTCCTGCCTCCCTCCCTCTCCGGCCTCCCTCCCTCTCCTGCCTCCCTCCCTCTCCTGCCTCCCTCCCTCTCCTGCCTCCCTCCCTCTCCTGCCTCCCTCCCTCCCTCTCCTGCCTCCCTCCCTCTGCTGCCTCCCTCCCTCTCCTGCCTCCCTCCCTCTTCTGACTATGCCTTCGTCTGCTACACGTCCCTATTCACTGACGAAACGTCTACAATAAAGATAACCAGATGTTGCACAAGTGTCTTAACTTTCATCTTGTCGGTATTGTATACCTGTCTTGCACAACTTGTCAGGCACTGCAACATCATGGTATCTTGATTCAGAGGACATCTACATGACCTTCTTCACGACTTCTACAACTAGCCCATCAATTGGGGAAGGACCTACTTCCACTGGGGAATCCCGCCTACCAGTGACTATGCCCTCGTCTGCTACACATCCCTATTCACTGACGCCTATATAAGCGCCAGCCTCCTTACCTGTGCTTCAGAATCTCTACAACCATAGTGCTGCAAACACCATCTCCAAGGCTGAGGGACTGATTACCTCATCTTTTGTATATAGTTCTTGTTTTCTAATTATGTCCAAGAATCTGTATTGATAAAGCCACTGGTTGGCGAAACGTCTACAATAAAGATAACCAGATGTTGTACAAGTGTCTTAACTTTCATCTTGTCGGTATTGTACACCTGTCTTGCACACCTTTTCCTTTACTTATCAGACCTTATCTGTAGATCCTAGAAATAGTAATACATAGTCCGTAGGTTGACTTTATTCACCAGGTATTCTCGATAAAAACCGCAGTGTTCTCTGTTATCTGTCTCTGTATATCTTTATATATCTCCGCCTCCACTCCCCACCACCCTGGTATACAACACTGCTGCTTTCTATTTCTGTATAATTTCTGTTGCACCGCTCTGGGATGATGTAAATATATTCATGAAAATTCCATCTCTCCTGTGTATTGGCTAGGTCATCCTGAGAGATGGCATTTCCCAGGTAATAGTAACTCCAGCGCTGCTGGAACGAAATTTTTGAAGCTGATGTAGCTGATGAACTTTTATTGGTATACTTGACGATCTTCTCATTTGCTTACTGAAGTGTCCCACCTCAGACTGGCAGTTTTCAACACTGTATGAAATCCGTCCTGTGTGATGTAATATAATAGCTTAACAACTAGTTTTCGTTGCTATCTAACTATAGTAATAAATGTTGGTAGAATTACTGACAATTGTTAGGTAAAACTACACATGTGCAGCTAATGCTACATTTTGTTGTGGCAATGTATATATATAAGGTAGCACACTGAGGATGTATCCAAATTTGCTAAGTTGACAACATTATTCCAGTTATGGATCGTGCGTATTCCCCCTAACACTGTTAATCCTCTCGCCTTGGTTCCATCCCCTACCCACTGACAGAACACCACCCTTCACCCCCTTCCCTCACACATGCACTCGGCACGCAAACCACGCCAACATGCACGTATGATCTTGCGTGTCTTCTGGCAGGTGATGTTTTCTGCAGCGTAACCTTCAAGACTATTTGAGATGTTCCGTTGTTCGGCAGCAGGCGGGCAGTGGGTGAATAGACGCACGTCTTGAGGTAACGGATTCCCGGTCAGTGGAATTGGCTTTGCGTTTCTGGCAGGTCCAAAAAAATGATATTTATAGCGGGTTAGGTTGTGTTCAGCGGTGGAATTTCTATGGGGTGCACCTCAATGAGAACACTGTTATGTATTGTTTGTCTTCCTAATACGCAACAACAGAGGACTGTATTGAGAGTTTCACAGTATCATGGAAGTAAGTGGACTGTGCAAGGAACACTGGGAACCGAACCGGCTGATCACTTTCCAGTACTTATTACACAGTTTATCACGAATTAACATCCTTACCTAACCTAACCTACACTGAAAAAAATGAAGTAGATCAGAAGAGATATTCCAATTATCACAGACACACCAATAATTTCCCAGTTAATTTTATGTAAGCAAATTGGAAGTTGAAACATGCATAGCTTAAAACTGTACCGAGTCTTCCTTTGTGTCAAAATATCAGTTTTAAGAGTCAGCAGCAGTTCAAGAGTCACTCCAGACTTCCTCTAAGAAACCAACTTTGAAAGTCTCAGGCTCATCAGAAGTGACTTTCTCTAGTTATCACATGGAAACCAAAATCACATTTTGGCCCATAAAATTGACTAGAGGCCTCACGTACATTACAAAAATAATCCAAACCTTCCTGTCGGTATGATACACCAGCGTTGAAAATTTAAAGCTAATCCGGGGAGACGTTCTCAAGTTACGGACGAAAATCTTGCAGTGTAAAAAAAAAATTACACTATCTGATACGTAACTACAGCCACCCACCACCTTCCCCCTCCTCCCACACACACACTAGTGTGATTACACATCCGAACAAGAACCAGCACTGAAACATTGGCCGAGTAATGGCATCTTCATTGACCGCACCTCATATTCTCAATACCTCACACACAACTCCTCCCCACTCACTTACCAGCCCCTTCATAACCCCTACTCCCCAACACCTCAACCTGCCAATGAATTCTTCTATGACCTGGTTTTGAGCCAAACAAGTTCAGCGATCAATCCCGCCCTGCTTATTGTGAGGTAGCCTAGATTTGTTGTTCCTAAATATAAGTAAAGTATTAGTTTCGTTATGTCCAGACTGGTTGTTACGAGACTGTTACTCTGATCTATGTGTGTGTTACTATACTTATAGGAATGTAGTTCAGAGTTTTAGTATACTTTATAATTTTTGTCTCGCTCTGGGATACCTGGAGTCTACCTGGAGGGCGTTCCGGGGATCATCGCCCCCGCGGCCCTGTCCATGACCAGGCCTCCTGGTGGATCAGGGCCTAATCAACGAGGCTGTTACTGCTGGCCGCACGTAGTCCAGTGTACGAACCACAGCCCGGCTGATCCGGCACTGACTTTAAGTATCTCTCCAGCTCCATCTTGAAGACAACCAGGGGTCTATTGGTAATTTCCCTTATGGCTGGTGGGATGCTGTTGAACAGTCTTGGGCTCCGGACGCTTATTGTGTTTTCTCTTAGCGTACCAATGGCGCCCCTGCTTTTCATTGGGGGTATGTTTCATCGCCTGCCAAATCTTTTGCTTTCGTAGGGAGTGATTTCTGTGTGCAGATTAGGGACCGGTCCCTCCAGGATCTTCCAGGTGTAGATTATGATGCATATCTCTCGCCTGCACTCCAGTGAGTACAGGTAAAGTGCTTCCAGGCGCTTCCAGTAGTTAAAGTGTTTGATGGAACTTATATGTGCAGTAAAGGTTCTCTGTACATTCTCTAGATCTGCAATTTCACCTGCCTTGAATGGAGATGTTAATGTACAGCAGTATTCCAGCCTAGAGAGAACAAGTGATTTAAAAAGGATCATCACTGGCTTAGCATTTCTTTTCTTGAATGTTCTTATTATCCATCCTATCAGTTTCCTCGCAAATGTGATAGTAGCACTGTTGTGATCCTTGAAGGTGAGATCCTCAGTCATTACCACTCCCAGGTCTTTCACATTATTTTTCCGCTCTATTGTGTGATTAGAGTTTGTGGATAGTGAAGATATCTTCATAACTTTTGTTTTTCCTGTGTATGGTATAGGCTATCATGTGAGATGGTAATTTCTAAGTAATAGCAACTACAGCTCAGCTGGAACGAATCCTTTGAAGATTCTGTAGCTATGGACTCCATAATGAATTACCAGACGATATCCTCAGATAATGCTGACAGGTTTCATCACTTAGTATATGAAACTCATTCTGTGTGATGGAATATAACTATGTAATTGTCTTATGGAATAAGTTATCAGCACCCTGCTAGCATGTTAAATTTTGTTTAAGAAACTACTTTGCCTCCGCTCCTCCTACTCCTTCGAAGATACAGAACCCTGTTATTCCTCCGCTTGTCAAACTACTGAGTTTGACCGCCGTTATCCGCCATATGGCCAACATCTACTTTGTCGCGTCCCGCCGTATAGCCAGCGGCACCACTGACCAGGACATCATACAGAAGCAACCTGAATCAGCTGACTTTTACTGATGTATATTTCTTTCTTTTTCTTGTTTCCTTATCCCTCCCTCGCCCACTTCTGAGTCCATGTTTCGCTCTTAACAACAGCGTCCCCAACTTGCTCTCACTACCTGCCCTTAATACCTGCACCAGTAGTCACCTTCATCCCATTACTGTCCCGCCACCTGCCTCTTATATCTACCCTCACCTAACTCTTGTGTGACCCCCACCACATTCCCTACCATATTATTGTCTCACCTGCTCGACCACCTCTCCCTACACACTCCATGTCCCGATCAATCCTACCCCTCTACCTACTAGTCCCACAAACTCTTTCTATAACTGGTTTAACTACCTAAACCTAAATAGGGGGTTTTACTACCTATTAATGGGCTTGAGGAAAGCGTTTAATATGGTACTTCGTAAGTAAAACGAAGTGTTGCAGGTGATGACGGAATACCTAAGAAAAATAAAGTAGAGAGTGATGGTGTGGGAGGAAGCATAAGGCTGAATAAGAGTGATTCATGGTAGAGTGATGGTGTGGGAGGAAGCATGAGGCTGGACAAGAATGATTCATGGTAGTGATGGTGTGGGAGGAAGCATGAGGCTGGACAAGAATGATTCATGGTAGTGATGGTGTGGGAGGAAGCATGAGGCTGGACAAGGGTGATTCATAGTGTCCCTCAAGGTTTTATTACTATTTCTGATATGCATAAACAATTTGTCAGCATTGACTACTATATATCATTGCTCGCAGACTGTGTATTACTACTGAGAAAAACATGAATGATGAGGTTGACTTGCTACAGAAAGACTTGTATAGATGTAAAGGTGGTCAAACAGATCGCAACTACAATTGCATACCAGTATGAACAAAAAACAAAGTTCGAGAAAAGGGGAAAAACCAGAGATAGAGTACAGACTGAGAGAATAAAAAACACCAAACATTAAATAAAGAGAAAGGCCTCAGGATGAATGGAGTAAGTAGATTGATAGAAGTATGAGGGAATTTAATGTAAATACCATGTATTGGAAATAAGAGAGAAGTCAGGTCACATCGAGAATATAAGCTAGTGTGTCAGAGGTATCTAAGAGTTATTTTTAGCGAAAAGTTGTCACCAAATCATATAAACGAAATTGAGAGAGACTCCTATGCTAGACTTCTTAATTATAAAATACCTTTCAAATATATGGATAGGGAAAACTAAAAGAAACGCAACAGGGATAAAGAGAAGCCTCAGTGTAAACCGAGGAAAAAATGTAGCCGAAGAGGTACCTGAAAATCTCAGCAAACAAATGATAACTCTGCTCTTGTAGCTACAAATAGTAATTACACTCATAAAAGACGGTAAAAGACAAAAAACGAACCGACAAAAAGTCGAACAAAAGAACGGAATTAAATATTGAATTGAAATAATCAATGGCTGACTCTTTTAGACTTTCACCACTTAAAGAAATGGGGGCGGAGGACTAGGAAAAGGGAATATACGAGAGAGAAAAAGAAGAGAAACAAGAGATGGTAGGAAAACTTTGGTGGAATAAATAGGAAGGAAGACATAAGGAAGTGAGAGGGAGAGAAGCCGTGGATAGTTTCTGAGATCATCATCAGAGGAGGTAGATGTCAGGCCAGACCTTCCTGTGGGCATCCTTATCACTCAACATTACTACATTACAGGAGGTAGATGTCAGGCCAAACCTTCCTGTGGGCATCCTTATCACTCAACATTACTACATTACAGGAGGTAGATGTCAGGCCAGACCTTCCTGTGGGCATCCTTATCACTCAACATTACTACATTACAGGAGGTAGATGTCAGGCCAAACCTTCCTGTGGGCATCCTTATCACTCAACATTACTACATTACAGGAGGTAGATGTCAGGCCAGACCTTCCTGTGGGCATCCTTATCACTCAACATTACTGCTACATCTATGCTGATCACAAACTTTCCAGATTTCTTATTGAAGAAAGAAGTCTTTTGATAGATCTACTATTTGAGGAGAGGACGCTGAACATTCGGAGAGCTACAGAGTTAGAGAAGACAGGAAGGATGCGTGTAGTGTCGGTGTTAATTTGTCAAGTGTAATCACCTGGTGCTGGTCTTAATTATATAATCACTCGCTGAATGCCTCATTAAGACCATCCTACAAGCTGAGTCAGTGTTTAAATTATTAGCAACTAAAGGCCAGCCAAAGGGGATGGAAATCTTAAGTTCAAGTACTTTCACACGTCTCCGTGCGTCATTATATATATATATATATATATATATATATATATATATATATATATATATATATATATATATATATATATATATATATATATATATATTTAATATATAGGGAAGTACCACCTCTCTCTCTCTCTCTCTCTCTCTCTATATATATATATATATATATATATATATATATATATATATATATATATATATATATATATATATATATATATATATATATATATATATACTTAACAATTTGCAAACGTGCGAGATAATTTACGTACATTATCTCTCAGTCCACAGCAGGATTCCAGACTGCACACTCGGCATCAGAGTACACAATACTTTACCCAAGCAGCATAGGCCTTTTCCTGACTCCTTTATTTTTTTATGTTCCCGTGCGCTGTATGACCATTGTAGGTTTAGCGCTTCGTTTTGATAATAATAATAATAGTGTAGGTAGTAGGTTGGTAGACAGCAACCACCCAGGGAAGTACTACCGTCCTGCCAGATGACTGTGAAACAAAAACCTGTAACTGTTTTGCATGATGGTAGAATTGCTGGTTTCTTTTTCTGTCTCATAAACACGCTAGATAACAGGGATATCTTGCTACTCCTACTTACACTTTGGTCACACTTCACAGACATGCACATGCATATATATATATACATACATCTAGGTTTTTCTCCTTTTTCTAAATAGCTCTTGTCCTTTTTTATTTCTTCTATTGTCCATGGGGAAGTGGAAAAGAATCTTTCCTCCGTAAGCCATGCGTGTCGTATGAGGCGACTAAAATGCCGGGAGCAATGGGCTAGTAACCCCTTCTCCTGTATACATTTACTAAAAAAGAGAAGAAGAAAAACTTTATAAAACTGGGTTGCTTAAATGTGCGTGGATGTAGTGCGGATGACAAGAAACAGATGATTGCTGATGTTATGAATGAAAAGAAGTTGGATGTCCTGGCTCTAAGCGAAACAAAGCTGAAGGGGGTAGGAGAGTTTCAGTGGGGGGAAATAAATGGGATTAAATCTGGAGTATCTGAGAGAGTTAGAGCAAATTAAGGGGTAGCAGTAATGTTGAATGATCAGTTATGGAAGGAGAAAAGAGAATATGAATGTGTAAATTCAAGAATTATGTGGATTAAAGTAAAGGTTGGATGCGAGAAGTGGGTCATAATAAGCGTGTATGCACCTGGAGAAGAGAGGAATGCAGAGGAGAGAGAGAGATTTTGGGAGATGTTAAGTGAATGTATAGGAGCCTTTGAACCAAGTGAGAGAGTAATTGTGGTAGGGGACCTGAATGCTAAAGTAGGAGAAACTTTTAGAGAGGGTGTGGTGGGTAAGTTTGGGGTGCCGGGTGTGAATGATAATGGGAGCCCTTTGATTGAACTTTGTATAGAAAGGGGTTTAGTTATAGGTAATACATATTTTAAGAAAAAGAGGATAAATAAGTATACAAGATATGATGTACGGCGAAATGACAGTAGTTTGTTGGATTATGTATTGGTAGATAAAAGACTGCTGAGTAGACTTTAGGATGTACATGTTTATAGAGGGGCCACAGATATATCAGATCACTTTCTAGTTGTAGCTACACTGAGAGTAAAAGGTAGATGGGATACAAGGAGAATAGAAGCATCAGGGAAGAGAGAGGTGAAGGTTTATAAACTAAAAGAGGAGGCAGTTAGGGTAAGATATAAACAGCTATTGGAGGATAGATGGACAAATGAGAGCATAGGCAATGGGGTCGAAGAGGTATGGGGTAGGATTAAAAATGTAGTGTTAGAGTGTTCAGCAGAAGTTTGTGGTTACAGGAGGGTGGGTGCGGGAGGGAAGAGGAGCGATTGGTGGAATGATGATGTAAAGAGAGTAGTAAGGGAGAAAAAGTTAGCATATGAGAAGTTTTTACAAAGTAGAAGTGATGCAAGGAGGGAAGAGTATATGGAGAAAAAGAGAGAGGTTAAGAGAGTGGTGAAGCAATGTAAAAAGAGAGCAAATGAGAGAGTGGGTGAGATGTTATCAACAAATTTTGTTGAAAATAAGAAAAAGTTTTGGAGTGAGATTAACAAGTTAAGAAAGCCTAGAGAACAAATGGATTTGTCAGTTAAAAATAGGAGAGGAGAGTTATTAAATGGAGAGTTAGAGGTATTGGGAAGATGGAGGGAATATTTTGAGGAATTGTTAAATGTTGATGAAGATAGGGAAGCTGTGATTTCGTGTATAGGGCAAGGAGGAATAACATCTTGTAGGAGTGAGGAAGAGCCAGTTGTGAGTGTGGGGGAAGTTCGTGAGGCAGTAAGTAAAATGAAAGGGGGTAAGGCAGCCGGGATTGATGGGATAAAGATAGAAATGTTAAAAGCAGGTGGGGATATAGTTTTGGAGTGGTTGGTGCAATTATTTAATAAATGTATGGAAGAGGGTAAGGTACCTAGGGATTGGCAGAGAGCATGCATAGTTCCTTTGTATAAAGGCAAAGGGGATAAAAGAGAGTGCAAAAATTATAGGGGGATAAGTCTGTTGAGTGTACCTGGTAAAGTGTATGGTAGAGTTATAATTGAAAGAATTAAGAGTAAGACGGAGAATAGGATAGCAGATGAACAAGGAGGCTTTAGGAAAGGTAGGGGGTGTGTGGACCAGGTGTTTACAGTGAAACATATAAGTGAACAGTATTTAGATAAGGCTAAAGAGGTCTTTGTGGCATTTATGGATTTGGAAAAGGCGTATGACAGGGTGGATAGGGGGGCAATGTGGCAGATGTTGCAAGTGTATGGTGTAGGAGGTAGGTTACTGAAAGCAGTGAAGAGTTTTTACGAGGATAGTGAGGCTCAAGTTAGAGTATGTAGGAAAGAGGGAAATTTTTTCCCAGTAAAAGTAGGCCTTAGACAAGGATGTGTGATGTCACCGTGGTTGTTTAATATATTTATAGATGGGGTTGTAAGAGAAGTAAATGCGAGGGTCTTGGCAAGAGGCGTGGAGTTAAAAGATAAAGAATCACACACAAAGTGGGAGTTGTCACAGCTGCTCTTTGCTGATGACACTGTGCTCTTGGGAGATTCCGAAGAGAAGTTGCAGAGATTGGTGGATGAATTTGGTAGGGTGTGCAAAAGAAGAAAATTAAAGGTGAATACAGGAAAGAGTAAGGTTATGAGGATAACAAAAAGATTAGGTGATGAAAGATTGAATATCAGATTGGAGGGAGAGAGTATGGAGGAGGTGAACGTATTCAGATATTTGGGAGTGGACGTGTCAGCGGATGGGTCTATGAAAGATGAGGTGAATCATAGAATTGATGAGGGAAAAAGAGTGAGTGGTGCACTTAGGAGTCTGTGGAGACAAAGAACTTTGTCCTTGGAGGCAAAGAGGGGAATGTATGAGAGTATAGTATAGTGTGAATATAATGCAGAGAATTCGTAGTTTGGAAGTTAGGAGGAGGTGCGGGATTACCAAAACTGTTGTCCAGAGGGCTGAGGAAGGGTTGTTGAGGTGGTTCGGACATGTAGAGAGAATGGAGCGAAACAGAATGACTTCAAGAGTGTATCAGTCTGTAGTGGAAGGAAGGCGGGGTAGGGGTCGGCCTAGGAAAGGTTGGAGGGAGGGGGTAAAGGAGGTTTTGTGTGCGAGGGGCTTGGACTTCCAGGAGGCATGCATGAGCGTGTTTGATAGGAGTGAATGGAGACAAATGGTTTTTAATACTTGACGTGCTGTTGGAGTGTGAGCAAAGTAACATTTATGAAGGGATTCAGGGAAACCGGCAGGCCGGACTTGAGTCCTGGAGATGGAAAGTACAGTGCCTGCACTCTGAAGGAGGGGTGTTAATGTTGCAGTTTAAAAACTGTAGTGTAAAGCACCCTTCTGGCAAGACAGTGATGGAGTGAATGATGGTGAAAGTTTTTCTTTTTCGGGCCACCCTGCCTTGGTGGGAATCGGCCAGTGTGATAATAAAAAAAAATAATAATAATAATAGTAATAATATTAATAATAATGTTCCTGTATTTTTAATAAAGAAAGAAGAGAAGTCAAATAAGATAAAGAAGGAGAATAGTTAAACGTGTAAGAAAAGGAAAAAGGGGAAAGAGGAGGAAACCGGACGATGGAAGGGAACATGCAGGAAGGGAGAGAGAGAGGAGGGATGTGGGTGGCCTTACTGTTATGTACAAGGCCAATATTGTCAAAGTACCACACTTGGATCCACTTCGAGGACAGCGTGAAACAAGCTTTTATGCCACAAGACGGGCAGAAAGCAGCAACTTCACTCTGGCTGTACCCTTCTCCAGAACATCACTCCATCTGAGATCATATATACCCAGGATGACTCGAGTATGGAACACATTCGCACAGCATAATGATGTCAACGAGATAAAGTCAGTTGATCAAATGAAAATGCTGACCCACAGATGGCTCCAACTTCATCCTGTTCCCTACTTGTATGTCTCATAACAATAAAAATGCTTTCAAATGAGCTGATGTAGGTAACAGCTCTTAGCTTGCCAATAAAGTTAGGAATCCTTAACCTGTAAATAGCTTGTCAATAAAGCTAGGGATCCTTAACCTTGTCAAATTCTGTGTAAAAAAAAAAAAAAAAAAAAGAGAGGGAGAGAAGGATGAAGAGGAAAGGAGGAAATGAGTAGTATATTCTCCCGTGACCGGAAGTTTGATCACAGGACGTCCGCTTGGCAGACCACATACACCGGAACCTCTCCCTTGTCGACGCCTGCAATCACCTATTTATTGTTGCAGAGGTCGAATATCAGCTCCTGGACCAAGCGTGTGTATGTATTTGTGTAGACCAGGGGTCTCCAAACTCAGACCCGCCACAAGATTTTATGCGGCCCGCAGCAACTTGAAATATATACAGTAAAACTAACCCTCATTTTCAGTCACTTAAAGTCAAGGATTTTGTTGCTTGTATCAATTTATATGTCAAAATTTATTATAATTTTAGTTCTAAAGTTTTCACTTTTCAGATATACCCTTCAGTTATGGAAGATAAAATGATAATTACAGTGCAGAGTGAGTGCCGCCTGGGGGAGTTATGCCCAGAATAAGCAAATCTGTTCAAAATCCTCAGTCTTTCGCCGAATGATGTTGCTCGTAGAACTGAGGATATAGGAAGCAATATATTTCATTAACTGCGGACAAATTTCGAAATTTTCAGTTTTATTCTCTCGCACTTGATGAATCGAATAATGTGACACATCACAGCTCCTAGCATTCATCCGTGGCGACGACAGTGAACTTAATGTCACACAAGAATTAGTATCAGTGCGTAGCATGCACAGCACAGGAACCGGAGAAGACATCTTCAAAGAATTGCTAAAAAACTTGTTAGAATATAACCTGGAGTAGAATAAACTGCAGAGCATGACAATTGATGGAGGAAAGAATATGTCTGGAGTGAAGAAAAGTTTAGTTGGGCAAATCACAAAAGCTTGTAAGGATGGTGGATTCTCAAAGTGCATGTTTCTTCATTTCGTTATCTATCAGTAAGCATTGTGTGAAAAATATATAGATATTTCTTGAGTTCTTAAACCTGTTGTTTCAGCAGTAAATTTCATTCAGTCTCACGAACTTACTCATCGTCAGTTTCGTGATTTTCTGAAAGTAACTGATTCTGAGTTCGTTGACTTGCCTTATTATACAGCAGTTCGATGGATTAGTTGTGGAAAGGGTCTATCACGGTTCTTTCAGCTCTGAAAGAAAATTGATTCATTTCTCAGAGAAGAATCGACTCAAACCACTTTTTTTCAGATGCTAACTGGCTTTGGAAATTGGCATTTGTTTTGCAGGCGTGACAAGCCATATGAATCAATTGAATATGAAGTTGTAAGGTGAAACAAATTTGATTTGTAATCTATTCACGCATGTCAAGGTATTCGGGGCAAAATTGATGCTATTTGAAGGACAGGTGAAAGTTCCTAAGTTGGTTTATTTCGTGAAGAAAGTGAAGCAGAATTTCCTTCTTCATTTGCAACGAAATCATTAATGACTTGCAAAAAATAATTTCAGAAACGATTTTCTGATCTTGATGGACGATCATAAGAACATAAAGAAGCAACACTGCAACAGGCTACTGGCCTGTGCGAGGCAGATTTAATTCTCCCACCGGCTTAAGCTCACTGACCTAGTGACCTTAAGGTCACTGACCGTCTGTCCTCACTGACCTAGTGAGGTCAGACACGTCACTGAATGGAGGAACACGGCATTCGACCTAGTAGCACAAGCTAGTTAGGTCCAACTCACCCCCACCCACACCCACTCATGTATTTATCCAACCTATTTTTAAAACTGCACAACGTCTTAGCTTCTATGACGGTACTCGGGAGTTCCTCTCATCCACAACTTTATTACCAAATCAGTGCTTTCCTATATCCTTCCTGAATCTGAATTTTTTCATTTGACTGATCTCCAATCTTTACAACCTGAATAGTTTCCAGATTTGAAGCGATTTACGTGGATTCGTATCAGTTTTTGGTAAAACGTACCTTTGTGAATATTTTTAAGTATGTCAAGTCCATTCTAATAATTGGCTCTTCAAGCTTGAAACCTTAGTTCAGCAATATTTTGAAATTAAAACATCAGTTCCAACATTCCCATTAATCTATGTTTGACATTTTTACTAATAATTTCTCAGTATAAACACAGTATTGTTTCTTTGTAACCGTCACATTTCTCTCTTTGTTCTGCGTCACATTATGCTGATTACAAAAAGGATCCAAATAAAATAATTTATTCATTTATATATGTTTATAAGTTTTTTCTTTGGCTTGCGAAAATGTGTAAAATATACGATGTGACCCACTTAGTGAAAAGTTTGGAGACCCCTGAAGTAGTCGTTTATGTATGGGGTTGTGTGGGCATGTTTATGTGTAGGCGTGTGCGTATATACGGATGTGTGTGTGTGTGGGTGCGTGTTTGTATGGCTGTGTGTAGAATATGGATGTGTGTATGTATAGACGTGTTCCCTCAAGGGAGGTTCCTTGATGCCGGTGAGGGGGTTCTTGATACGAGGAGTTTGGCCCGTTTTTTCTGTACTACTACACTTATTGCGTTCTACAACGCTATAGGTCTAGGCGCCATTTAACGACTCTGGGTTTATCGCTCTCCCTTGAATATAATAATAAATGGTAGAACTGAAGTATGTATACATATGTCGTACCGAAAGAGGTAAAACTTGCGATTTTGGCTTAAATAGCAATGCTCTACTTGCCGAATAAGGCAAGCGAAAATCATTCTGAAGCTAACGAAAAAGAATATATTTCATTGTGTTTATGTATTATTAAATTATTGTAAACTTATATAAAATATATTTAGTTGGATTGGGCTAAATTAAATTATGCTTGTTATAATAAGGATAAGGAAGTTTTCTAAGGTTCTTTTGGTATAAAATTATTGATTTTTATAATAACATAAGTGAAAAAATATATCTTTAAACGTAAAAGAGAATTTTAGAAAGGAGTTATTTTTAATTGAGTTCTTACTAATTAACCAATTTTACCTATTCGGCACGACATATATATAATGTGTGCGTAATGTAAGTATATGTATATATTTCACTATTATATAAAAGTCAGTAAAGAACAGTGTATGACTGGTGACCAGAGTTGGACGGGGCATCTGTAAGGGCAATTATTGTTTTGACAGTTGCCGAATTGTCGAGTATTTCTGGCGCGTTGTTGATGTTTTCCTGTGAGCGTTGCCACCTGCCGCTCTGGCAGCTTTGTCGCTCCCGGAGTTTTTTGTCAGTGCTAACAAGATTTCCGGAAATGGAAGTGTCGACGTGATTTTCATCGTTGTCGATTTTTCCTGTGTCAGTCAGCATTGTCTACAAGTGTCACCAAGCAATATGTCAGCCAGCAGTGTTAGCTTACAGTGTGTCAGCCAACAGTGCTAATCTACAAGTGTGTCACCAAGCAGTGCGTCAGCCAGCAGTGTTAGCCTACAAGTGTGTCACCAAGCAGTGCGTCAGCCAGCAGTGTTAGTCTACAAGTGTGTCACCAAGCAGTGCGTCAGCCAACAGTGCTAGTCTACAAGTGTGTCACCAAGCAGTGCGTCAGCCAGCAGTGTTAGTCTACAAGTGTGTCACCAAGCAGTGTATCAGTCAGTAGTGTTAGCTTACAGTGTGTCAGCCAACAGTGCTAGTCTACAAGTGTGTCACCAAGCAGTGCGTCAGCCAGCAGTGTTAGCTACAGTGTATTAGTCATCAGTGTCAGCTTACAGTATGCCAGCTAGCTATGTACCCCAGAACTGTGCTAGCCTTCAGCACAGTCAGCAGTGTATCAGTCAGCAACGTGTCAGCCTGTAGAGTCAGCCACAAGTGGTCTGAAGTTTCACGGGATCTTCCAATTGATTGGAGGCTGCAAGAGTCCCATAAGTGTTCTTGAGAGTCTTGGAATCCTAGAAATCCTCAGGAGTCCTCGCGAATTCCATTAGTGGTGTGGAAGCTCCAGGAATTCTACAAATGATCTCAGGGACAAATTGTCGGCGTACGCTTTAAATTCAGTAGGGTCTTAAGGATACGAAAAGGATTACAGAAGACCTTCGATATTCCAGATATAGTGTAAAGAGCTCTGCAGTGGTGTTTAATAGTCTTGGATCCCACTGTGAATGCAACCTGTAATCTTAGTGACCTTTAGCGTTCCACAGTTGCCTATGATAACATAAATGTAGACTAAAGATCTTACACCTCTTCGTCTTTATGATTTTTTTTTCTTCCTGAATTGACCATAAATAAAACTTGATGCCACTGTTGTACTGAGGGCTACAGTACGAGTACCTCAAGAAGGAGTACATGAACGTTCTCCATCCCTGCTTTTCCCACAACTAGCTTGGGGTTCCTCCGTTTATGTACACAATTTGTTAGTTTTAAGTTACTTGGATAACTTCGTGATCGTCTGTAGAAAGGGTTCTCTTTGTGAACTATAAGTGACTATGGTTTTTATTGGTGGTATGGGAGACCTTGAGTATTCCACAAATTCTTGCGTGGCAGTGCAGAAAATTTTGAAACCGTTTTATAAGTCGTATTGGATTTTGAATGTATCAGTGCTTGCTGTTGCTTGAGGACTTCATTCCAAATTTATCATGAATTACTTGGTTACTTAGATATGGCCCCGTGATGCAAAACAAATTGTTCAAACATACCTTCAAGAAAATCATGGTTGTGGGAACATGGATATAATGCAGGCTTCCAGGGAGCTCACGTGTATGTCACAGCTGCATGAGACAACCCTCCAAATGTGTTAGAAACCCAGAAGTATAACTTAGAAGCTCTTTAAAACGTAGTAGCTCCTTAAAACGTCGAAGCTCCTTAAAACATAGAAGTTCCTTAAAATTATGCCATTTGGTCTGTTTTGAGGAAGATCCTAATGCACGTTACAATTGGTCTTGGGATTTCTGTGTGCTCCATAAGTGCTTGAAAGTTCCCCAGAGTAGACTAGCTATAACCATCTTGGGAAGGTGGCCCCTGGGAGGTACTGAATAGCTGAGTGCCAACATAAAGAGCCGAGGGCCACCATAAAACACACAGATTGATGCCATTACCTGCCTTGTAAATTCCTCAGCTCCTGCTGGAAGTACACTGCCTTGGCTTTAGAGAGAAGTGGAAGATGAGGGAGAGTGTATGGGGAGGCACTAAAATACACTGGCTTAAAGAGACCTGAGACAGGAATTATTATGCATTGCGAATTTAACGCAGTGGAAAGAGAAAGAGAATTGGGAGTGGGCTAGAAATGGGACAATATATTAAGAGAGAGGCTGTATAACTCTTGTGGTTTAGCGCTTCGTTTTGATTATATTAATAATAATAATAATTTAGAGTGAGAGAAAGAGAGAGACGAACGGATAGATAGTGGTTGCTGTGCTCATAAAATTCATTTGGAATAATACTTGCTGTAGAATATGCAATATATGATTATAGTACAAGAATCTTCCCCTGTTTGTAGTTATAATAAGAACAACAACAGTATTAATAGCACACCTTGAATTTTGGGCTTTTGTCCATGTTCTTATCTAAATAAAATTCAAGAGTGTTAGATATCAAGTGAAGGGGAAAATAATGCACCTTATTCATTGATATTCTTTCAGATTGTTCAATATTTACCACAGTGAATAAAACGTACACAGTCTTCACATAGCTTCAGTGTCACTCGTTCAATATATATATATATATATATATATATATATATATATATATATATATATATATATATATATATATATATTTATTATCACACCGGCCGATTCCCACCAAGGCAGGGTGGCCCGAAAAAGAAAAACTTTCACCATCATTCACTCCATCACTGTCTTGCCAGAAGGGTGCTTTACACTACAGTTTTTAAACTGCAACATTAACACCCCTCCTTCAGAGTGCAGGCACTGTACTTCCCATCTCCAGGACTCAAGTCCGGCCTGCCGGTTTCCCTGAATCCCTTCATAAATGTTACTTTGCTCACACTCCAACAGCACGTCAAGTATTAAAAACCATTTGTCTCCATTCACTCCTATCAAACACGCTCACGCATGCCTGCTGGAAGTCCAAGCCCCTCGCACACAAAACCTCCTTTACCCCCTCCCTCCAACCCTTCCTAGGCCAACCCCTACCCCGCCTTCCTTCCACTACAGACTGATACACTCTTGAAGTCATTCTGTTTCGCTCCATTCTCTCTACATGTCCGAACCACCTCAACAACCCTTCCTCAGCCCTCTGGACAACAGTTTTGGTAATCCCGCACCTCCTCCTAACTTCCACACTACGAATTCTCTGCATTATATTCACACCACACATTGCCCTCAGACATGACATCTCCACTGCCTCCAGCCTTCTCCTCGCTGCAACATTCATCACCCATGCTTCACACCCATATAAGAGCGTTGGTAAAACTATACTCTCATACATTCCCCTCTTTGCCTCCAAGGACAAAGTTCTTTGTCTCCACAGACTCCTAAGTGCACCACTCACTCTTTTTCCCTCATCAATTCTATGATTCACCTCATCTTTCATAGACCCATCCGCTGACACGTCCACTCCCAAATATCTGAATACGTTCACCTCCTCCATACTCTCTCCCTCCAATCTGATATTCAATCTTTCATCACCTAATCTTTTTGTTATCCTCATAACCTTACTCTTTCCTGTATTCACCTTTAATTTTCTTCTTTTGCACACCCTACCAAATTCATCCACCAATCTCTGCAACTTCTCTTCAGAATCTCCCAAGAGCACAGTGTCATCAGCAAAGAGCAGCTGTGACAACTCCCACTTTGTGTGTGATTCTTTATCTTTTAACTCCACGCCTCTTGCCAAGACCCTCGCATTTACTTCTCTTACAACCCCATCTATAAATATATTAAACAACCACGGTGACATCACACATCCTTGTCTAAGGCCTACTTTTACTGGGAAAAAATTTCCCTCTTTCCTACATACTCTAACTTGAGCCTCACTATCCTCGTAAAAACTCTTCACTGCTTTCAGTAACCTACCTCCTACACCATACACTTGCAACATCTGCCACATTGCCCCCCTATCCACCCTGTCATAAGCCTTTTCCAAATCCATAAATGCCACAAAGACCTCTTTAGCCTTATCTAAATACTGTTCACTTATATGTTTCACTGTAAACACCTGGTCCACACACCCCCTACCTTTCCTAAAGCCTCCTTGTTCATCTGCTATCCTATTCTCCGTCTTACTCTTAATTCTTTCAATTATAACTCTACCATACACTTTACCAGGTACACTCAACAGACTTATCCCCCTATAATTTTTGCACTCTCTTTTATCCCCTTTGCCTTTATACAAAGGAACTATGCATGCTCTCTGCCAATCCCTAGGTACCTTACCCTCTTCCATACATTTATTAAATAATTGCACCAACCACTCCAAAACTATATCCCCACCTGCTTTTAACATTTCTATCTTTATCCCATCAATCCCGGCTGCCTTACCCCCTTTCATTTTACCTACTGCCTCACGAACTTCCCCCACACTCACAACTGGCTCTTCCTCACTCCTACAAGATGTTATTCCTCCTTGCCCTATACACGAAATCACAGCTTCCCTATCTTCATCAACATTTAACAATTCCTCAAAATATTCCTTCCATCTTCCCAATACCTCTAACTCTCCATTTAATAACTCTCCTCTCCTATTTTTAACTGACAAATCCATTTGTTCTCTAGGCTTTCTTAACTTGTTAATCTCACTCCAAAACTTTTTCTTATTTTCAACAAAATTTGTTGATAACATCTCACCCACTCTCTCATTTGCTCTCTTTTTACATTGCTTCACCACTCTCTTAACTTCTCTCTTTTTCTCCATATACTCTTCCCTCCTTGCATCACTTCTACTTTGTAAAAACTTCTCATATGCTAACTTTTTCTCCCTTACTACTCTCTTTACATCATCATTCCACCAATCGCTCCTCTTCCCTCCTGCACCCACTTTCCTGTAACCACAAACTTCTGCTGAACACTCTAACACTACATTTTTAAACCTACCCCATACCTCTTCGACCCCATTGCCTATGCTCTCATTAGCCCATCTATCCTCCAATAGCTGTTTATATCTTACCCTAACTGCCTCCTCTTTTAGTTTATAAACCTTCACCTCTCTCTTCCCTGATGCTTCTATTCTCCTTGTATCCCATCTACCTTTTACTCTCAGTGTAGCTACAACTAGAAAGTGATCTGATATATCTGTGGCCCCTCTATAAACATGTACATCCTGAAGTCTACTCAACAGTCTTTTATCTACCAATACATAATCCAACAAACTACTGTCATTTCGCCCTACATCATATCGTGTATACTTATTTATCCTCTTTTTCTTAAAATATGTATTACCTATAACTAAACCCCTTTCTATACAAAGTTCAATCAAAGGGCTCCCATTATCATTTACACCTGGCACCCCAAACTTACCTACCACACCCTCTCTAAAAGTTTCTCCTACTTTAGCATTCAAGTCCCCTACCACAATTACTCTCTCACTTGGTTCAAAGGCTCCTATACATTCACTTAACATCTCCCAAAATCTCTCTCCTCTGCATTCCTCTCTTCTCCAGGTGCATACACGCTTATTATGACCCACTTCTCGCATCCAACCTTTACTTTAATCCACATAATTCTTGAATTTACACATTCATATTCTCTTTTCTCCTTCCATAACTGATCATTTAACATTACTGCTACCCCTTCCTTTGCTCTAACTCTCTCAGATACTCCAGATTTAATCCCATTTATTTCCCCCCACTGAAACTCTCCTACCCCCTTCAGCTTTGTTTCGCTTAGGGCCAGGACATCCAACTTCTTTTCATTCATAACATCAGCAATCATCTGTTTCTTGTCATCCGCACTACATCCACGCACATTTAAGCAACCCAGTTTTATAAAGTTTTTCTTCTTCTCTTTTTTAGTAATTGTATACAGGAGAAGGGGTTACTAGCCCATTGCTCCCGGCATTTTAGTCGCCTCATACGACACGCATGGCTTACGGAGGAAAGATTCTTTTCCACTTCCCCATGGACAATAGAAGAAATAAAAAAGAACAAGAGCTATTTAGAAAAAGGAGAAAAACCTAGATGTATGTATATATATATATATGCATGTGCGTGTCTGTGAAGTGTGACCAAAGTGTAAGTAGGAGTAGCAAGATATCCCTGTTATCTTAGCGTGTTTATGAGACAGAAAAAGAAACCAGCAATCCTACCATCATGCAAAACAGTTACAGGTTTTTGTTTCACAGTCATCTGGCAGGACGGTAGTACTTCCCTGGGTGGTTGCTCTCTACCAACCTACTACCTATATATATATATATATATATATATATTTATATTTATATATATTTATATGTATATATATATATATATAAATGTAAATATATATATATATATATATATATATATATATATATATATATATATATATATAAATATAAATATATATAAATATATATATTTATATTTATATATATCAAACTAGAGGAACCACAAGCGACTATCATTTAGGTTTTCCTCTGCGGCAACAAGTTGTCAGAGATCCATGAATGGTGTGAACGTTGTGTAGACAAAACAAAATGGAAAAAATACGTGTAATAAAGGTTTCCCCTTGAAATGTATTTTGGTTTTGTCCCTTACGATGAGTTTTATTGATAACACGTTGCCGCTTTTGTACTCCCTTACCGTTATTTTCTTGATGATGATAAGGGCTCTCGATCTAAGGTACTGGACCTGCTCTCTCCTTCCTTGGGTCGATTTCTGTTGCCTCCTATTCTTAAAAGCCCTGCATGAACCCATATATATAATAATAATTATAGTTGTTTTATATTTCCTATATCTTCCTATATTCTTCATTCATTCTTTTAGCGTCATCATTCCACCAATCTTCTCCTGCACCTGCCCTTCTCTACACAACATTTCCTCTACTTCACTGCCTTCGCATCACTTATTTACTGCTAACATCCTCCTTAAAGTACAATTGCAACTTACTATTTCTTCACTCGCTACAAAATTATAATTACTGAGCTACGTGTAATCCTTCAGAAACAGCTTCAGGTGTTACTACACGAGCTGAAAATCGGAACAAAAAACATTGTTTAAGGCTTTTTACTGAATGTGATTTAATGCTAGCAACATCGTAGTGGAAAAAACAGCACAGTAATTAAATGACTGTGTAGCTAAAAACGTATTACCCCCTACTGGAGACATCTTGTTATGGTAATGCAATACTAATATAATGTATATATGTTGGTAGAATTACCGACAATATGTAAAGTAAAAGGACACAAGTGCAACTAATGTAACATTTTATTGTGGCAACGTTTCGCCCTCCAGGAGCTTTGTCAAACCGTTACGTAACTTCTTGACAAAGCTCCTTTCACTTTACACTAACATAATGTCAAAAGATAACCACAATGCCAACAACAACTTCAACCTCATAACCACAACAACAGTAACATGAAGAAAATAAATCAGAACGAGAATAAATACAAAAGAAAAGAGAGGTTTAAAATTCCCCGACAAACATATGAACGAATTTTCTCTAGAATGAAGTTTTAAATTCAATAAGGAGTCGGGTGATTGTGTAAATCCTGAGTCAGTGAGCGAATGTATGAATCCTCTTTTAATCCAATCTCAACGCTGAGAAGCTCAAATGAGTTTCCAGAGGATGGGTAAGGAAGGATTTATGTCGGGTGAACGGTGAATTGGAGAGATATATTAGGGGAAATTTGATGGGTAAGATTATGGGGGATATTGAGTGCATGAGGAAAATTTATGGGTCGAGTTGTAACACATATTAGGCAGTAGTGTTGGATTCTGTGAGTGGAGGGTACATGGTGATGTATTATCTCAGTGGAGGGTACGTGGTGTTGGATTCTGTGAGTGGAGGGTACATGGTGATGTATTCTCTCAGTGGAGGGTACCTGGTGTTGGATTCTGTGAGTGGAGGGTACATGGTGATGTATTCTCTCAGTGGAGGGTACGTGGTGTTGGATTCTGGGAGTGGAGTGTACATGGTGATGTATTCTCTCAGTGGAGGGTACGTGGTGTTGGATTCTGTGAGTGGAGTGTACATGGTGATGTATTCTCTCAGTGGAGGGTACGTGGTGTTGGATTCTGTGAGTGGAGGGTACATGGTGATGTATTCTCTCAGTGGAGGGTACGTGGTGTTGGATTCTGTGAGTGGAGGGTACATGGTGATGTATTCTCTCAGTGGAGGGTACGTGGTGTTGGATTCTGTGAGTGGAGGGTACATGGTGATATATTCTCTCAGTGGAGGGTACCTGGTGTTGGATTCTGTGAGTGGAGGGTACATGGTGATGTATTCTCTCAGTGGAGGGTACGTGGTGTTGGATTCTGTGAGTGGAGGGTACATGGTGATGTATTCTCTCAGTGGAGGGTATATGGTGTTGTATTATGTCAATGGATGGTACATGGTGATGTATTATCTCAGTGGTTGGTACATGGTGATGTGTATTCTCTCAGTGGATGGTATGTGGCGATGTATTCTCTCAGTGGAGGGTACATGGTGATGTTTTATCTCAGTGGATGGTACATGGTGAAATATTCTCTCAGTGGAGGGTACATGGTGATGTATTATCTCAGTGGATGGTACATGGTGAAATATTCTCTCAGTGGAAAGTAAGCAGGTATGATTCGTGTAATATAGCAGACTAAACTAACAATGTCATGAGGTGCACATCAATGGAAGGAGAGAATGGGTAGGAATTAGGGAGGGCGTTGTACCACTGGAGAAACTAATTGATGGTGGCATGCCAATGAGAAGAAATTTATGGTGGGAAGCATCTCTGCCAGCATTTTCAACAGGGATCAGTAGGAACAGAATTTATGGTAGAGTTCAAGGGAAGGAAGAATTTATTGAGTGGGTAATGGAAGAGAGAATTTATGGTGTGAGGAACAGTGCAATGGGAAATTTATGGGAGGAAGATGTCAGTGGAAGAGGAATTTTATTTTAGGGGGTTATGTAATCGGATATTTGGTCGGCTCTGACGGTGGGGGGCAGACTGTGAGAGGGATTTATCGAGAGGGAATTACAATGTGATAGATATTTTCAGGTGTTGTGAGAGAAGATGATGGTTTGTTGTGGGATTAGGGGAGAGGGAGAAGGCTTGAAGAATGTGTTGGAAAATGAAGTGGGTATGAGTGGAGGCTGATGAGGAAGGGGATGAGTTGGTGGTGGTAAGGGGAATAATTGGATTAAAAAAAAACAGAACTAAGAATTTCTGAAAGATTCTGACAATTAGAGTTCTAAAACTCACCTGTTACTTATTTGCCCTCGTAAATATAAAACCCTATCAAAAAATGTGATATATTGGACATAAAATGAGTCATTAATTTAACGGGTCATTAGAGTAGCCCATTAGCCTGTTGTGAATGTACACACGGGAGGATATAAAGGGTAAAATGTTCACAATTGTGTATACTCTGATAGAGACAAAAAAAAAAAAACATGCATTCATCCACCCACAATACACCCACGCGCTTATACACACACAAACATACTGTTTAACTTTGATAAGCGTTAATGAATGGAAGGGGAAACAGACCACATGAAGAATGAATATTGTGTTAAAGAATTTGGGAATAATTATAGACAAACTTTCACTTACTAGCTGTTTTGGCAAACTTCAAAAATATTTTTTTTTCTGCTACATGGATGATCAGATAGCAAAGACATTGTTTACAACATACATTGAACCAGATTTAATATATGTATAGTATTGTGTTCGTATCAGATTAAAACATCCAGATAAAGCGCATAATGATCACTAGATAACATTATGTAATTCCTGGCCCTGGTGTAAGAATGAATGAAGAGATTTAAGGTTTAGCAAGGTTAAATATGATTCGCAATGACTATGAAGAACCACTTACTAAATCTTTCACTCAAGGTACCCGAGAAACTTACAGTATTATGATTTGTCTGATTTTCCTTGATAGCAGAAGTTGCAAAACTATATACGAGGCATAGGTCTGCTCACTCCTTGAGCTTGTATCACTGCCCTAATATTGCTCACATCTAAAGAAATGTAGAGTGTCATGTATGGCGGCTCATCTGGAGACTCCACTCATCCAGGTTGGATCCCTTATTTAAGAAAATCACTCTGAAGCGGAGAGACTTTGGTGACCATCGTTCTCAAGGTCCTCCTCCTTGTTGAGGCTTGATTACGATCAGAAAGGGTAGTCTCAGACTCCCTTAGTGCTCTACAGGCTATACGAAACTTTGATACATCTCACCCCCTAGTTCTCCGTATCCAACTTTGGCTACGCCGTATCTCTACGAAGCATAAAGATATTATTTTTTGTTGGGTCCCTGGTCATGTCGACGTACAGGGCAATGAACAGGCAGACACTGCTGCGCGGTCAGCAGTACGTGACCTACCAATTTCCTATAGAGGTGTTCCATTTCTGGACTATTTTGCTGCAATAGCTACCCACCTTCACGCCCGTTGGCAACAACGTTGGTCAACTCTGCTTGGTAACAAACTTCATTCTATTAAACCGAGCATAGGTTACTGGCCGTCTTCTTGTCATCAGTGCCGTGGTTGGGAGACCACTCTCTCCCGTCTTCGCATTGGCCACACTCGTCTTACTCACGGGTATCTCATGGAGAGGCACCCTGTACCTCTCTGTGAGCAGTGTCAAGTTCCAGTATCGATTAGCCACATTCTGTTAGACTGTCCTCTCTATCAACGAGCACGCAGAATTTACCTCCAACGCCGTCTTCGTTCTACTACTCTCTCTTTACCTTCCCTTCTTGCTGATGGACCCTCCTTTAATCCTGACTCTCTCATTGACTTCTTGACAACGACTGATTTACTCCACAAACTCTGATGATGATACCTTACGCACTCCACTCAGCCCTTTCTAGCTCAGTCTCTTGCTGCCCTTTACCCTTTCACCATCCACTGCTCCGCTGTTATCCGTAACCTATTACTCATCCACCTCCCTTTTGCCACCTGATGCCTTCGCTTCCTTCCTGCCCTGCAGCGCTGTATAGCCCTTGTGGCTTAGCGCTTCTTTTTGATTATAATAATAATACGATCAGAAGGGAATTATACCACAAGACGGGCAGATATTAGCCTTTATATCATTCTCAGTGACGGCAATCCTCACGTAATTTTCATCTGACATAGGATCTTGCAAAAAATATATATTAAAAAATCAAATTAACCCTGGACTTAATATGAATGTTGCTTAATATAAATTACAACTGGAACAAGATTTTTCCCGAGGAGGGAGTGTGTTGTGCACATCCATTCATCCTGTGAGTGAACATATAGCTTTGAAGACATGACTTAAGAAACCAAATAGTTGACACGCAGCTGGCGGTATCAACTCTATCCTTGGATATTTTATTAGTCGGGTATTGGTATATAGTATAAGTCATTAAAGTTAATTCGTAATAAATTTTGATTGCTATGTACAAGCTTCAAAATCAGCTGAGGTAAAGTTCATGGCACGAGCTGTTATATCTAACTTTGAATTTGAGAGATCATTTATTCCTAAGATGACTCGAGTCTGGAATAAGTTCTTACACTGTTAACGAAATAAAGCCAGTTTACGAAATATAATCGTTGGCTCCAACTTCATCCTGTTCCCTACTTGCATATCTCTTTCAAATGAGCTGATGCAGTTAACATCTCCTAGCTTGTAAATAAAGTTAGGAACCCTAAACCTAACTTTGTCAAACCCTGTGTTAAGGAGAGAGAGAGAGAGAGAGAGAGAGAGAGAGAGAGAGAGAGAGAGAGAGAGAGGACAGCGCGAAACAAGCTTTTATGCCACAAGACGGGCAGAAAGCAGCAACTTCACTCTGGCTGTACCCTTCTCCAGAACATCACTCCATCTGAGATCATACATACCCAGGATGACTCGAGTATGGAACACATTCGTTCAGCATAATGATGTCAACGAGATAACGTCAGTTGATCAAATGAAAATGCTGGCCCACAGATGGCTCCAACTTCATCCTGTTCCCTACTTGTATGTCTCATAACAATAAAAATGCTTTCAAATGAGCTGATGTAGGTAACAGCTCTTAGCTTGTCAATAAAGTTAGGAATCCTTAACCTGTAAATAGCTTGTCAATAAAGCTAGGGATCCTTAACCTTGTCAAACCATGTGTAAAAAAAAAAAAAAAAAAAAAAAAAAAAAAAAAAAAAAAAAAAGAGAGAGAGAGAGACTGGGGGCTAAAGGAGGGAGATGAAGCTGGGTACAGGGAAGAATGGGCAGAATACAAATTTCGAGAAGGAAAGGGTGGTAAGGAGAGGCACTGTCGGGAACACCGGAAAGGCGAGCAGGCTGTTGGTGGGAAGACGGTAAATGAAGGTCCCAGTGGCCTACCCTGACTGTCATCATCGCTCTCTCTCTCTCTCTCTCTCTCTCTCTCTCTCTCTCTCTCTCTCTCTCTCTCTCTCTCTCTCTCTCTCTTTTACAGGGTTTTACAAGGTTAGGTTAAGGTTTCTAACTTTATTTACAAGCTATGAGTTGTTAGCTATATCAGCTCATTTAAATCTCTCTCTCTCTCTCTCTCTCTCTCTCTCTCTCTCTCTCTCTCTCTCTCTCTCTCTCTCTCTCTCTTTTTTACACAGGGTTTGACAAGGTTAAGGATCCCTAGCTTTATTGACAAGCTATTTACAGGTTAAGGATTCCTCACTTTATTGGCAAGCTAAGAGCTGTTACCTACATCTCTCTCTCTCTCTCTCTCTCTCTCTCTCTCTCTCTTTTTCTTATTCTTTCTCTTCCTCTCACTCTGGATGAATTCTTCCTTCTTTTTTCTTCTCCATTTCTTTCTTCAGTATCATTTCTTCCTCTTTCTTCTTACCTGTCCCCCTCTATTTCCTCCTGCCTTTCCTCTCTTTAGCTATTTCACCCGCTTTCATTACTCATTACTACATTCCCTTCTCCGCTACCCTCTCCTCTCTTACACGTACTACTAGAATTCTTCTCCCCTCCTCTCATCTCCCCTCTCATTTCCCCTCTTCTTCACGACCCCTTGATGGATGTCTCTTGCACTCCTCCCTTCCTGTCTCCCAGCCTGTCTCACTTATTTTTGTTTCGTGTCACGTCATTAGTCTCTCCTCTCTCCTCTCTCTCTCTCCTCTCCTCTCTCCCTCCTCTCTTCTCTCTCCCTCCTTTCTCCTCTCTCTCTCTCTCCTCTCTCTCTCGTGTCTCTCTCTCGTGTCTCTCTCTCGTGTCTCTCTCTCTCGTGTCTCTCTCGTGTCTCTCTCGTGTCTCTCTCTAGTCTCTCTCTCTCTCTCTCTCTCTCTCTCTCTCTCTCTCTCTCTCTCTCTCTCTCTCTCTCTCTCTCTCTCTCTCTCTCTATATATATATATATATATATATATATATATATATATATATATATATCTCTATATATATATATGTTTATGTGGTGTGTGGTTGGCGTGCAGAATAGGTAAAACTGGTCAATTAGCAAGAACTCGTTTAAAATTAAGTTCTGAAATTTTCTCTTATACTACCCACCTGGGGTCTGCCTGGAGGGTATTCCGGGGATCAACGCTACCGCGGCCCGGTTCATGACCAGGCCTCCTGATGGATCAGGGCCTGATCAACGAGGCTGTTACTGCTGGTCGCACGAAGTCCAATGTACGAACCACAGCCCGGCTGATCCTGCACTGACTTTAAGTATCTCTCCAGCTCCATCTTGAAGACAACCAGGGGTCTATTGGTAATTCCCCTTATGGCTGGTGGGGGGCTGTTGAACAGTCTTGGGCTCCGGACACTTATTGCGTTTTCACTTAGTGTACTAATGGCGCCTCTACTTTTCACTGGGGATATGTTGCATCGCCTACCAAGTCTTTTGCTTTCGTAGGAAGTGGTTTGTGTGTGCAGATTAAGGACCAGTCCCTTCAGGATCTTCCAGTATCTTCTGCGCTCGAGTGAGTACATGAAATGCTTCCAAGCGTTCCCAGTAGTTAAGGTGTTTGATGGAACTTGTAAATGTGCAGATCTGTGTATGCTACATCTGCATTTTTTTTGGTTGTCTGGTGCATCCAAGATCACATCATAGTGGTCCAGTAGTTGCGAGAGGCAGGAACGACCTGCTGTGAACCCATGTTGCCCTGGATTGTGCAATTCTTGGGAGTCCAAGTGGTTTGCAATCCTGCTTCTTAGAACTCTTTCAAAGATTTTAATGATATGGGACGATAAAGCTGTTAGTCTATAGTTCTTAGCTATTGTTTTGCTGCCACCTTTATGGAGTGGGGCTATATCCATTGTTTTTAGTGACTGTGGAATCTCACTTGTGTCTATGCTCCTTCTCCACGTCATACTTAGCTCTCGTGAAAGGGATTTCTGCAGTTCTTAATAAACACAGAGTTCCACGGTATTTTTTTTCATGTATGTTAATGTACAAATTAATAATTTTGTACCAAAAGAAGCTTAGAAAAGTTACTTAACCTTATTATAACAAGCGCAATTTAATTTAGCTTAATCCAGCTAAATGTATTTTAGATAAGTTTACAATAATTTAATAAACACAGTGAAATATATTTTTTCGTTAGGTTCAGAATGATTTTCGCTTGCCTTATTCGGCAAGAAGAGCGTTCATATTTAAGCCAAAATCACAAGTTTTACTTTTTCGGCAAGTCATATATGTACATGCAATATAATTTCATTCTACTCCAGAATATATACTGCTTGTGTAGGCTAGAACACTAAGCGGGGAGTAGAATGAAATTAACTCTGAGGCACCCACACTATTAAATGTCCTCGGATCAGGTTACAACATCTAGCTCTGCTGGGTGCGTGATCTTTGTAGGATTGGGTGATCCTGTGGGTTAGAGCATCTTGTGATTTTCGCTCACCATGATTCAGGCCAAAACAACATGGGTTCGATCCCTCGGCTAGTCGCAGTGTTGTTATTGATTAAATACCACTCGTTCGTGGTTACAGTACAATATACACTGCTTGTAGAGGCTAGTACACAAAACGGGAAGTAGAATGAAATTAGCTGTGAGGTACCCACACCATCGTAGGTCCTCGGATCACGGTACAACACCTAACTCTGCTGAGTGCGTGATGTTTGTAGGATTGGGTGATCCTGTGGGCTATAGCGTCGCGCGATTTTTGCTTACCTTGAGGAAGCCAAAATAACTTGAGTTCGAGCCCTCGGCTAGTCTTGGTGTTGTTGCTGATATATATATATATATATATATATATATATATATATATATATATATATATATATATATATATATATATATATATATATGTATGTATAGGTAGTAGGTTCGTAGACGGGAACCACCCAGGAAGGTACTACCGTCCTGCCATGTGAGTGTGAAATGCAAACCTGCAGTTGTTTTACTTGATGGTAGGATTGCTGGTGTTTGTTTTGTCTCATAAACACGCGGGATAACTGGTATATCTTGCTACTTCTACTTAAACTTGGGTCACACTAGACATGTATGTATACATATATATATATATACATACCCACCTGGGTTTTGTTCTATTTTCTTAATAGTTCTTGTTCATCTTTGTTTGCTCTTATCTCCATGGGGAAGTGAAAAAGAATTCTTTATTCGTAAGCCATGCGTGTCTTAGAGATGCCTGGAATGCCGGGAGGAAGGGGATAGTAACCCCTTCTCCTGTATAATTACTAACTTTGAATAGAAAAAGTTTCGTTTTTCTTGTTGGGCCACCCTGCTTCGGTGAGATACGGCCAGTTTGTTGAAAGAAGAAAATATATAATGTATATGTTTTTGTCTCAATTTAGCATTCTTCTTATTAACAAGTGATCATTAATACACCAACACTGCACTAAGATACAAAACTAATAACTGACTTTAGTTGTGCCCGGTCCATCAGTAGACTTTAGTTTTCATTGGACTTACTATTCTCAGTCGTGCTCTACTCTGATGAGACTTACTGTCCTTAGGCAGACTTACTTTCCTCTGGTCAGACTTACTGTCCTCTGGCCAGACTTACTGTTCTCTGGTCAGACTTACTGTTCTTTGATCAGAATTACTGTCGTCTGGCCAGACTTACTGTACTCTGGTTAGACTTATTGTACCCTGGGCAGACTTACTGTTCTCTGCTTAGAATTGCTGTAATCTGGACATACTTACTGTACTCTGGGCAGACTTACTGTACTCTGGTCAGACTTACTGTCTCCTGCTTAGACTTACTGTACTCTGGTCGGATTTACTGTTCTCTGGTCAGACTTACTGTTTCCTGCTTAGACTTACTGTACTCTGTACTTACTGGGCAGACTTACTGTACTCTGGTCAGACTTGCTGTCAAGTGATATAATCAATAACTAACTGATAAGTAACTCTTCCAAGCTGTCAGATAAGATTAATTACTACTTCTCTCTATCATTAATTAAAGGAAAAATAAAGATGTATCTGCCAGTGGAATAAATTCATATTCTATAATTGCAATAGCAACACCCTTCAAGGGTTTCCTTTATGCTGATGGGGCTCTTGATCCAGGGAAGTTGAGTTAACTTCCATTCCTTGAATAAAATCTGAATACCTCACATTCCCCAGGTGCTGTATGACTCCTACGGGCTTAAAGCTTCCTGATAATAATAACAATAATAATTATCATTGCCTCTCCTTCATTAGTGTATTTACCTGGACCTGGAGTTTACCTGGAGAGAGTTTCGGGGGTCAACGCCCCCGCGGCCCGGTCTGTGACCAGGCCTCCTGGTGGATCAGCGCCTGATCAACCAGGCTGTTGCTGCTGGCTGCACGCAAACCAACGTACGAGCCACAGCCCGGCTGATCAGGAACTGACTTTAGTGATAATTATATTTTATTTTTAGCCATTTTGCAGTTATATAAGGCTGTTGTTAATCACTTATTAATTATAATTATTACATTATTTATCATGAGATTTTTCTCAGACTTGCACACTTTGTTCTGATATAATAAATCCTTGACATTCTCCTCTCGACACTTTATTGAAGTAGAGCTGCACTTTATTACTTGTATCTGTTACTGTCCTTACTTATTTAGGATAAAACGTGTATTTTATTTAAAATTTATTGAACGCCTTAATGGCCGTTTTTAGAAATTTTTAGTATAGTCCTTAGACATTAAGAGACAATACTAGTATATGTACTTATCTTAGTTGTATGAACCTTGATAATAGATTCTAAGAGAAGTTTAGAAAGAAACGTAAGTAAACTAATAAATATGTTAAGTAAAAGGGAACAAGTGCAATTAATGAGACATTTTCATGTGGCAGCGTTTCGCTCTCTAGGAGCTTTGTCAAGCAGTAACGGCTTGACATAGCACCTGGAGAGCGAAACGTTGCCACAATAAAATGTCACAATTAGTCGCACTTGTGTCCCTTAACATATTGTCGGTAATTTTACCAACATTGATTCACTAATAAATATGTCCTAGTGTTTACTTGCGTGTTTTTCTTAAGCAATTTCTTGTAGTATCAGAATATTTTCGTAATCCTTACTGTGTTGCGCAGGATACAACACCGAGCTGTGTTGTACTCTCAGCGGGTATATGCATAGAGGTTATGTTAACCCCCTGTTTTTTTGTATTCTTGTCTGGTGGTGAAAAGTTAAATGAAGCCTTGGTGACCACGGTGTAGTAGATAGGCTTCAAACCCCATTAACTAATCTCACCTACTTTCTTCTTGATCAAAAATATTTTTGATATGCAGAATATAATTTTCGTAGTAAAAGAATGTGACATCGATCTATATCATATTTTTTTTTTTCTGACAAAAAAAAATATTTCTTTCACTATATGGAAAATTTCAATAATTTGAATATTTTTGGAAATTTTCTTTAAGTCAAAATCTGTCTCATCTATTGATTTTTTATTTCCTTCCTGTGGAATTTAGATTATATTTTTCTGTGTAACTTATATTACTTTCCTATGTAATTTATATTACTTTTTCTGTGTAATTTATATTTCCTGAATAATTTAAATTTCTTTCCTGAATAATTTAAATTTCTTTCCTGTGCAACTGATATTTAATTTTAATTTATATTACTTTCCTGTATAATTTATATTACTTTCCTGTATAATTTATATTACTTTCCTGTATAATTTATATTACTTTCCTGTATAATTTATATTACTTTCCTGTATAATTTATATTATTTTCTAGTGTAATTTATATTTCCTTTTAATTTATATTGTTTTCCTGTATAATTTATATTACTTTCCTGTATAATTTCTAAAAACTGTGTTCATGGTGTCTAATTTACTTTTGTTCAGTTATTTTTACAGTGTTGCGAGAGTACTTGTTAGCAACACTGATCTTTACCGCAGAACCTCAACACAATTACACTCAACTCAATCACCATTTTTAAATGTCAATAATTTGTTTTACCATTTTCCATTTGTTCTCGAATTTACATTTTCAAACGGAATTTCATATTTTTTCATGGCTGATATATTAGTTGTTCTGTAAAAACTTTACAGCCGAGGGTGATATATCACCTGGTTCTGTTCTCTTTTAAATTTTCAAATTAGCAGTAGTAGTAAGCGGTAAACACATAGGAGTCTTACAGCTCTTGGAGAATGGGAGAAAATCAGGTTTGATACGAGGAAGATAGCTCCAATTCAGGTCGATATTGTGTGTAGGAAGGTCAGTATTGTGTGTACGAAGATCAACACTGAGTGTGGATAGGTCAATATTGAGTGTAAGAAGGTGAATACTGAGTGTGGAAAGGTCAATATTGAGTGTACGAAGGTCAATACTGAGTGTGGAAAGGTCAATATTAAGTATAAGAAGGTCAATAGTGAGTGTAGAAAGTTCAATATTGAGTGTAGAAAGTTCAATACTGAGTGTAAGAAGGTCAATACTGAGTGTGGGAAGGTCAATATTGAGTGTATGAAGGTTAATAATGAGTGTGGAAAGGTCAATATTGAGTGTACGAAGGTCAATACTGAGTGTGGAAAGGTCAATATTGAGTGAATGAAGGTTAATACTGAGTGTGGAAAGGTCAATATTAAGTATAAGAAGGTCAATACTGAGTGTGGAAAGTTCAATATTGAGTGTAAGAAGGTCAATACTGAGTGTGGAAAGGTCAATATTGAGTGTATGAAGGTCAATACTGAGTGTGGAAAGGTCAATATTGAGTGTATGAAGGTCAATACTGAGTGTGGAAAGGGCAATATTGAGTGTATGAAGGTCAATACTGAGCGTGGGAAGGTCAATATTGTGTGTAAGAAGGTCAATACTGAGTGTGGAAAGGGCAATATTGAGTGTAAAAAGGTCAATAATGAATGTGGAAAGGTCAGTATTGTAAGACGGTCAATGCTGAGTGTGGAAAGGTCAATATTGAGTGTATGAAGGTCAGTATTGAGCGTATGAAGGTCAATACTGAGTGTAGAAAGGTCAATATTGAGTGTAAAAAGGTCAATAATGAATGTGGAAAGGTCAGTATTGTAAGACGGTCAATGCTGAGTGTGGAAAGGTCAATATTGAGTGTATGAAGGTCAGTATTGAGTGTATGAAGGTCAATACTGAGTGTAGAAAGGTCAATATTGAGTGTAAAAAGGTCAATAATGAATGTGGAAAGGTCAGTATTGTAAGACGGTCAATGCTGAGTGTGGAAAGGTCAATATTGAGTGTATGAAGGTCAGTATTGAGTGTATGAAGGTCAGTATTGAGTGTATGAAGGTCAGTATTGAGTGTGGAAATGTCAATGTTGAGTGTATAAAGGTCAATATTGAGTGTATGAAGGTCAGTATTGAGTGTGGAAATGTCAATGTTGAGTGTATGAAGGTCAATATTGTGTGTAAGAAGGTCAATACTGAGTGTGGGAAGGTCAATGTTGAGTGTATGAAGGTCAATATTGAGTATATGAAGGTCAGTATTGAGTATATGAAGGTCAATATTGTCAGTGTGAGGAGTGGCTCAGCCCAGGTGAGATAGAGCCCGCCGTTCAGCGATTAAAGTTTATCAATTAATTAAACACAAACACATGTTTCTGGATTATGCAAATTAAATATTTGTCTTTCGTGAATCATAAGTGATTCCAGCTGGAAATACCGGGTACTGTGTGTACTTATACCAGGAATTGTTTAACACACACACACACACACACACACACACACATTATATTACGCTCTGTAATTTCAATCTTTGAAATTGAAGAGTTCCATTAATTTTTTTTTTTTTTGAGTGATGGATGTGTTGGAAGTCTTGTAGAGAGGAACGGAGTGAAAGGAAGAAGGTTGCCAACCAGACAGTAGACTCTAGACAATAGAACAATAGACCACATCTGTTTCTTCCTCTTCACCCTAATGTCTTTCTCCTTTCTATTGTATTCTCATTCGAATTTTACGCCTCTCTTCTTATTTTCATCTCTCTTGTTTATTGCGAAACGTGTGTGTGTGTGTGTGTGTGTGTGTGAATTACCAGTTGTCAAAAGCACTTGTCGATAGACATTTGGCCTCCTTTCTCCTTTTTTGTGTGTGTATTCACCTATTTAGGGTTTCAGGGTCGATTCCCAGCTCTTGGTCCTGCCTCTTAACTCTCCGCTCCTCAGATTCAGTTCCTTTTAAAACTATGTATGGAGCCTGCCTCTGCCCCTTAGTCACCATGATTACACTTTCCCACCAGTCTGAGTCCGAAGAAATATTTCCTAACATACTTGTGGCTCATCTGTGATTTTAACTTAAAGCGGTGTTCCAGAGTTCCTTTTTCTTTCCTCTCAAACAGTCTGTCCCTAGCAACCTTGAGTATTTTGCATGTTACTGTTTCTTCCCAGGATCCCTTCTCCTTCTGTGTCGTTAGATTCAGTTCCCTTAATATTCCTTCGTAATTATGCCCCGTAGCTCAGGAACAAAGTTTGTTGCTTAATTCTTCACTTTCTCCAGTTTCTTAACATGCTTTTTTCAGATAAGGGTTCCATACTGGTGCTGCATACTCGAAGACAGGCCTGACGTATATTGTATAACGCAGCCGGAGATTCCTGAAGGATATTCTTAGATTTGCTTTGCCAGACGAGCATTGGCTGCCTAGGTTATTCGGCTGATGTGAGCTCTTGTGATATACTTAGTAATATGCGTCGTCTCTATCTAAATCATATATCCAAAATATCAGAACACATAAATCGGAAACAGTACTGGTCCTAATACCGATCCTTGCGGACCCATCTAGTTACTATTTTTCATTCTGACATCTCTTTCCAGACAGTCACTCTTAGCTTCCTTCCTCTACTACTGCATTTTCACTAGTTTCTTAACTCGCTGGGTCAGGGAAGGGTTCCATGCTGGTGCTGCATGCTCCAAGATGGACCTACCATATATCATATACAAGGCCATAAACGACTGTTCAGATTCCTGAAAGCTATCCTTAGGTTTGTCCAGGACTATTTGTAGCCTTTCCTTGTTTTTAACTGACTTTATTACTCAATACTTTCACATCATCTCCAAACCGGCGAAACATCTCTTCTGAAATGCTATTCACATATACCAGAAACAATACTGGTCCCAGTACCGATCCCTGTAGAACCCAACTTGTTACTTTCCTTCCTCTTCGCCATCCCTTCTTTCTTCCTGTCCTCCCTGCATCTTCTCCACCCTTCTTCCTTCTGCCTCACTCTCACAATATCTTCCCGAGGCTGAGCAGGGAATCCCCGTATTAAATCATCCAGAAAATTAAGTTATGCAGTTGCCTCTTTCCTCCCCTACAACGATTATCTCCCTCCGTCTCCCTCTGTGTCCCCCATACATCTTTCTCGCTCTCCTTCCGTCTCCTATCTCACCCTCTATCTTTCACTCTACCCCTCTTTTTTTCCGTTCTTACGATGGTTATTTCCGGGACTCCCATCTCCCATACATCCTCTCTCTCTCCTCTTATTTCTTTTATCATTCTTATTGTCCAGATCTATAGTTTTTTTATCTTTATATCGTGTTGTATTACCATTCCAGGGTTGTACATGAATGGTACATAATACCGGCACATGTGCAACATCTGAGTATCTTTATTTGTAGACGTTTCTCCATCTAGTGACTTTATCAATACAATGCAAGGACATAATGTGAATAATGTAGATCTATATACAAAAGATGAGGTAATTAGTCCCTCAGTCTTGGTGAAGAGTACCTAGTCTTCAAGACTACGGTAATTTACTGCTTACATGGCGGTATGTTCACACGTACAATGAGTGGCGAGTCCCAATAAACTCGCACCTCAGGTTAAAATGTTATCTCACAGGACGAGTAGTGTGACCCAATTAACTCGCCCCTCGAGTTAAAATGTTCACTCACAGAATCAGTGGCAAGTCCCAATAAACTCGCCCGTCGGGCTAAAATGCTCTCTCACAGGACGAGTGGTGTGACCCAATAAACTCGCCCCTTGGGGCAAAATTTAACGCTTTTTCTCCAAATATTAAAGACGAACTCTTATATTTTCTGCCAGGATTTCCCTTTTTTCCCTCTCCTTATCTTACCTCCCACGAATCCCTCCACCCTCCTCTTCTGTCCGTACGGTCATCCTGTCAGCGATTGTCAGGAGAAAGAAGGAAGGAGAGAGAACAAGAGAGAAGGGAGAGAGGCAGGAAGAGCAGGGGGTTGGTGGTTCATATTCCCTCTCCGACAACAACATACGTTCTCGCTTTCTGCTCCTCGTGCTGGTTTCCTGCTTTCCTTCACCAGTTTCCTTGACAACCGTCTTAGCTGCCATCACCGATGGTAGGTCATCTGAGCCACTAGCGTCCAGCTGACGTACTAACGAGAATACGAGAGTCACACGTTGCAAAAACAATCTTTTATTGAGACAATATTTTCCTTTGTGATGACTTCACAAAACCAGCACAGAGCGAAACGTTGTCCCAATAAAGATTTGCTTCTCCCTTTGACACTAGAATTCTTCCTCAGCATTAGTGGGTTCCTTTGTATCAAATGATTCCCTCACTACTGTTAGATCCTTGCAGCACGTATAAGCTCCTTGATAACTGGGGTGTCCTCATTACTAGTGGTTTCTTTTGTTAGTAGTGACCTCAACTAGAGGGCCTCCCATCTTCTAATAAAATCCATCTCCAGTCGTGGAACAACCTTCAGTAATTCTTCAAAGCATTAGTGAGCACTTCTTCCCCTCATTGATTCCTCATTAGTGATTCCCCTGCCTATTAGTGTGGCATCTCGGTAGTTCCCCTAACTGTCAGTATGGCCCCTTATTGCTTCCCTAAGTATTAGTGTGGCCACTCGGTGGTTCTAAACAGTTAGTGGGGCTCCTCTCTGTTGGGCTAACTACCTCTTTGAAGGGTGCTCCGGGATTCAACGCCCCCGGTGAATCAAGGCCTGATCAACCAGGCTGTTACTGCTTGCCACACGTAGTTCAACGTACGAACCACATCCCGGCTGATTGGGTAGTGAATTTAGGTATCTATCCTGCTTCCTCTTGAAGGCAACCAGGGGTCTGTTGGTAATTTCCCTTATCCATGGTGGGAGGCTGTTGAACAGTCTTGGGCCCAGGACACTTATTGTGTCTTCTCTTAGTGTATTCATGGCGTCCATACTTTACTGGGCTCTTGCATCATTAATGTGTTGTCTCAGGAGTAATGGCATCTTTCACCATTATTGATTCCTTCACCACTAGTTGATCCTTTGATCATGTCTGTGTACTGTATTGATCAACTTTGCTATGGTGGCTACGATGTCTTGAGTGCTGCGATCAATAACAACCAGACTGACCGAGGAGGCTAGGTGTGTGACCGCTCTGCACAGGTGACGATCCCTGAAGCCATCAACAAGGATAAAATAATTGTACATTATATGGGTCAGTAAGCACAGATAATACTGCAACTTGTAACATGTTTACACCAATGGAAATATATCACTTGTATGTCTTTATCTGCACCTGTGCCTAAATACACTTAGTAGGAGCGTGAAACTCGCGGAATATTGGGTGACACATCTTGTCCAGTCAGCATAACTGTGTAACCTCGCTTCAAATTAAGAAAAAGAATAAGACTTAAGATTATTAACTTCGAAGGAGTTAATAATCCGGTTATGGTCCTCGGGACGCAACCCACAGCAGTCTATTTACTCCTAGGTATCTGTTTACTGCAAGGTGAACAGGGACGGCAAGTGTAGGGAATATCTCCCATACGTTTTCTATCGCCAGAATATTGAACCCAGGTCCTTTTGGTTATGAGTCGAATGCCTTTACACATATATCGACATAAATTGCTGGACTATCTAATCAAAACGTTAAACGTTATTATTTTTTAGTTAGTATCTGGTTTACTTAAACTTTAATGAACCTGTACGTATAAACCGGCAATTATATTACATAAACAAGAGGTAAAGGCCAGAGAAATCGGATATATCCAACTAGAGGAGTATTTCTGTTAGCGTATATACTGTGAGAGTTTAATCTTTGGTTGTGGAGAGGTTACGTGCAGTCCTGATGTAGTCGACAGGCTTTAAACCCAATTAGCCAGCCAGCCACCCCCAGGGAACGTTCAAATCTGCACGGGTAGCACTCGTGGTGCGAGAATCGATCGGAGAGTTACAGAGGGAAAACAAAAGCCAGCTCTTGTTTGTCATATTGGGGCGTTGGGTTAGGGCTTTGTATCACGTGGGGCTCTCTGGTGTAGTAAAAATAGGAAGCAATGTCTTACGGCAGATGAGTCTTCGTTGTCACCGCTGTAGAGAAGTGTCAGGTGTGCTGCACCAGCAGCAGCGAGAGGAAAATGGGAGGCGATATTAAAAGCGGGAAATAAGATGGGAGAGGAGAAGAGCTGAGTAGGAGAATGAAAGAAATAGAGGAGACGAAAAGGTGGATAGAGGTGTTGAAGTATAAATGTGAAGGAAAGAATGAGAAGAATTGGAGAGAAAGAATAAGAAATAATGAAAGGTTAGGGAGAGAATCGGAAGAATAAAGAAAAGGGAAAGTGGGGAAATGAATGAAGGAATAAACTGGGAAGAAGAGAGATGAGAAGGAAAGGAAGTGAGAAAGGAGGGGAATTAGATGTTCTTATTAATCTGTAAGTGAAAGAGCAAGGCCCTAGTGACTCACTATTGGGAAGGGTGAGAGATGGGCGAGGTAGGAGGGGAAGACATGAGGGGAAGTGAGGAGCCAAGTAGACGTCAGTGGAAGCCATCAGGGAAAGATTGCACCACTCATTTGCCCGTCCTCCCTCCCTTCCCTCTCGTACTCCACCCCTTCCCTCTCAGCCTCCCTCCTTCATCCCTCTCCTTTTCTTTCTCTCCCTCCCGTAATTACTTTCTTAAGTAATTTTGGTATTTCCACTTGTTCAGAGGAAGGGGTTTGAATGAAGGGGCGAAAGTAGGTGGGGAGGAAGGGACTCTTTTAAATTAACAGATACCTTATAACCAACACTTGAATCCACCAAATACTACAGTTTTCTTACACAGGACCAGATACTACAGTTTTCTTACACAGGACCAGATACTACAGTTGTCTTACACAGGACCAGATACTACAGTTGTCTTACACAGGACCAGATACTACAGTTGTCTTACACAGGACCAGATACTACAGTTGTCTTACACAGGACCAGATACTACAGTTGTCTTACACAGGACCAGATACTACAGTTTTCTTACACAGGACCAGATACTACAGTTTTCTTACACAGGACCAGATACTACAGTTTTCTTACACAGGACCAGATACTACAGTTTTCTTACACAGGACCAGATACTACAGTTTTCTTACACAGGACCAGATACTACAGTTTTCTTACACAGGACCAGATACTACAGTTTTCTTACACAGGACCAGACACAGTTTTTCTACACAGGACAAGATACTACAGTTTTTTTACACAGGACCAGATACTACAGTTTTCTTACACAGGACCAGATACTACAGATTTCTTACACAGGACCAGACACACACTTTTCTTACACAGGACAAGATACTACAGTTTTTTTTTTTACACAGGACCAGATACTACAGTTTTCTTACACGGGACCAGATACTGTAGTTTTCTGCACAGAACCAGAGTGTTTTCTTACACAGTATATGACTTTCCAGCAAGACTTGAGCTCCCTAACATATTTCTCTCCTGAATGCTACCCACAACACTCACCAGACACACAGGTATCTTATTTTACTGCTAGGTGGAGAGGGACAGCAGGGTTGTAAGGGAACTTGCCTTGATGTTTCTCCTCGCCATGTAATCGAACCCGGGATCTTGCGCTTGTAAGTTGAATGCTCTCACTGTTGAGTTAGGTGGCACCCCTGAGGGGACATAAGTGTGGGAGGAAAGAGGGGAAGGTCATTGACTCAATCACGGGAGGTGAGGAAGTCGTTATTATTGTCTGATGCGGAGAGAAGGATGAGGGTGAGGGGGAAGAGAGAGAATAGTAGTAAGGGGATGGGGTGGAGGGAGACGGCATTAGTGGTATGAGTATTGCAAACTATCATCTTCTAGAATGTGACCCACAACAATATACTAATACCCTGGTACCTGTTTACCGTAGGTACAGAGGGGCAACGGGTGCAGGGAGCCTTAAAAGTACATATCGCTCATTCCGGAATAGAACCCGTGTTCTTTCGGTTGTGAGTTGGACTCATTATATTTTTAAATGCAACTCATCTTTTACCGACCATAAAACCATTCTTATGTAAATAATTAAATCCATTACATTGATTATAGGAGGTTAATAATGAACGTATTTGTTCGTACGCCTGAAGAGAGATCAGTACAGTGTAAACCGAACATTAGTTAAAGGTAAAGGGTGTTTGCTAACTGACGCTAATGGACACGTTAACTATGAGGAGGTAGTCTGGGGGTAAATTGTAATGGGGGCTGGGGTTTTCTGGGGGCTCATTTATTGGGGGGGGGGGCTGGTAGAGCAGAGGACAAGAGAAACCATTATCTGGGGAGGGTGAGATATGGTGTTCGGATGTGCATATCACGATATAATTTTCTCCTGAAATCCTCTAAAATTTCTTAAGTGTCTGTCATTGAGAGAATTACAATAGTTAGCATTCGCAAAGTAACATAATTTTTAAAAATTATACGAGAGAAATAGGGAGAGGAGGGGATTGCAAAGGATAATTACGAACGAGTGAAAAGCAAAATGAAAAGGAAAACTAATAAGATCGTGGATCAGAGTAGGGAGCGGCGGCTATGCTGCTCAGCGCATGGGGGAAGAGGGAAAACGAGGAGAGAGAAAGGGGAAGAGGGAGGAAGAGGAAGAGGAAGAGGATGGCGGGGTCAGGATGAAGACAGATGAGGGGAGAGATAGGGCGAGGGCTGGTGGGGTGGGAGCCGAGGGGTGAAGGCGGAGAGAGGGGAAATGAAGTATAGTTGACGATATTACAAGTCTGGGATGCCAGTTCATCATCCGAGTCGTCTCTTACCATTACTGGCGTCGAGGAAGCTCGAATCATGACCACAGATTTGGTAGTCGACGTAAGATTAATGAGAAAAAGTAATAAGGAGAAATGGGAAGAACAAAAAGAAAGACGATTATAAAAGGAGAGAGAGAAGAAAGAAGAAAATAATGATAGTTATTAAAAAATGCGAAAATGTGGAAAAATTATTAAAAAAAAATAACAAAAGAATGAGCAGAAAGGAAAATGAAGAACAACAACAGAAAGGAATAAAGCTCCAGGCAGTTCCAAGAAGTTTTTCTTAGGATATTCTGGTGTACCTGTGAAGGTATAAGCAGTTCCCAGAAGCTCTTCCGACAGGTTAGTTATTCTTGTTAGCAAGACCAGACGATAAGAGCGATACGCAAATATAATTTAAGACGGTAACTTCAGAAGTGGCTCTAGATTATCATCCTTTTACTCATGACTCAGATTTTTGGTTTAGATATAACCCAGGGATACTAATATGTTGGGCAGCGGCACACACCAGTCAGTGAACATACCTCATAAAAATCATCCCGTCCTTGGGTTAGTAAGTTTAATGGTAAGTAAAAAAAAATATAGCATAGGGCTTTAATCTTGATGTATTACATAGACTTTAATCCTAACATAAGTAACATTCTAACTTTTGCGATTTTCAGCTTAATGTTTGCTGCTCAGTAATCCACATGGAGACAGAAACACAGAAATGCTCATGCATGTTAGTAACTTTCTTTGTGCTTAGCAGTATTTTATAACAAGTAAATCACACATTGTATACTATGCACAGAAACAAAAATTTGAATTTGAACATTAATTGGTCTGTATATTTCGATCCCCATCTGAGGTCATCTTCTCCTCTTCCACCAACTGTACTTACCCAAATGTATGTTATTTATGCCTCAAGAGACAGCCAGTTTGTTGCATTTTGACTTATACACATGTTGAAATTCCTCTTTATATGATTTAGTATGTAACTTACGAAGTTGAGTGAGTTATGTAGTACATTACAACTGGAAACATGTACACTACTTGGTGATATAAATTCCATCCTTTGCGGTTTCATAATTTAGGTGTCACAACGCTTACAAATTACTATTATCTAATTGTAACAAATTTTGCAAAGTTTTGTAAAATGCTTCCAACCTTTGTTACATTGTACAAAACTTTGCAAAATTTGTTACAATTAGATAATAGTAATTTGTAAGCGTTGTGACACCTAAATTATGAAACCGCAAAGGATGGAATTTATATCACCAAGTAGTGTACATGTTTCCAGTTGTAATGTACTACATAACTCACTCAACTTCGTAAGTTACTTACTAAATCATATAAAGAGGAATTTCAACATGTGTATAAGTCAAATATATGTTTGGGGTAATAAATTCTGTTATATTCTAAACGATAGAGTCCCTTTAAGGGCGAGATGGAGTGCCTTGAGGCTGGTGAAGGGCTCTTGATTCTACCTGATAATAACCTCTTACACCTTCCGTTATCAAGGCCATGTATGGCCCATGTGGGCTTAACACTTCCCCATAGTTATAATAATAATAGAACGCAGGAGAGTATTTGTCCACTCCACGCTGCGAGAAAAATTAGACTGCCAGCTCAGGCTGACAGATTTCATTACCTGTCGTACAAAAAGCGTCCTGTGTGATGGACTGACAGAGAAACACAGCTAGCTTTTGTTCCCACTATGTGACTGTTATATAGAGTAGGGGATCCGCACACTGCCGATATACCTAATTTTGTTTACTAAAAAAAAAAAAAATTGAACACGTGAGATGTAAATAGTTGGATTAGGTGATTGAGAGGGTGTTGTTGTTAAGGTCTAATGGAATATTCGAAGATTTTAGTCGAGTCACCTATAAGGTTGTGGTTCTGTGAACGGAGACAGCTGATGTGGATACTGAATCGTTGCTTAAAACAAGTCGTTCGTACCTATGGGTCCGGTTTAACTACATACAGCAGTAACTAATTTTCTTAAAAACTTACATCAATACTTATAGCCACAACACTCCATAATCTGTTCAACAACTTAATCTACACATGGGAAACAGTTTATCTCTATCTCATATATTCCTTAATCTACTATAAAACAACACTGATAATAACACCAATAATAGCATGAATGATGATAATAGCACCAGTAACTAGCTTTGGTATGCTAATATTAGTATCTTCGGTTAAAGTAGAATAACTATACATTATTAGATCTTTTAAAAACGTTAAAATCAGCTGTTTCAAATCCACCAATAATATCAGTAATTTATTGACAAAGTTCTTTAATAAAACCAGACATTTTTGCAATCAGGGCGACACAACCCATCAGACTTGATGTCCATGACGAGGCTGTCGTAGTTTTCTAATAATATACATAAAAAACACATGTATAGCAGTTACAAATACGTAAAAAAGTGTGTGGGATCCTCGGGCTAAAAGGTGTGCAGTGGTTAGACATCGAGCGGTGAATATTGAAAAGAGACGTAAGGTTTTGAATGTGTACCTTCCACTATCTCATAATTCACTTCGACTCGCGGGCTGAATTCTCCGCGAAAGTTTTCCCAAATCTGTGCGTCTGTTTTCGAGTTACTATACTGTTAGTCATGATTACGACGAGTGTGAGATATTACGAGGACTAGACTGGGTGGATCACGACGGACTTGTATAAATGCGAGGATCAGTGGTAAGAAGATATGGATCGAAACTAAACGCACGTTAACTATAGAGAACGACTTCTTTAAATGTAAGGTTCAGAGATAAGGAGAGACAGAAACTAAAAGTACGTGAATTACGTGTGGTAGGGAAGTGGAATAAACTAGTAAAGGAAGTGATATAGAAAAACTCCATACATAATTTCAAGAGTAGGAATTGGTGATGTTACCAATATAACTCAAGACGTGAGGGCCAGGAGCTTTTAATCGACCCCTAAAAAAAAATCAGTTGTTACGTATAACCCAAACACCCCCCCCTCCATCTACACAGGCGCTCACACACACACACACACACACACACACACACACACACACACACACACACACACACACACACACACACACACACACACACACACACACACACACCAACTACAGCATGCGGGGTAAAAGTAATATAATCAAACATGGATGTTCACAATTATTGTAATGTTATTGCGCTCTCACAGTCATTTCCAGTCAAATATTGAGCAAAATTATTACGTAATAATTTACTCTTTCAAAACATTATGAACAAGCAAGATGAAAATGACAAAAAAAGTTCATTTGGGATGATTGCATATTTACTGCGAGGGAAAAATAATGTGGGTAATAAGAGCACGATATGAGAGTGTCAGTCACCACACACACTACTGTCACTAAAAGCAACAACACTGTCTATCCAATTTTAACTGACGCTAGCAGAGTGAATTCAGTGTAATTACTGCATCACTGTTAGTTTAAGCAATTGTGTTGCAGAGGTCTGAGCTTTGCTCAGACCTCTGCAACACAATTGTCCTCAAACATTTATTAAGTTACACATGAATTAAGGAAAGATCGTAGACTTCACCTTACGAAGCAGACAAAGCAAATGCGATAGTAATTATGGACAAGGTAGATTGTAGGGGGAAAATAACACATTAGAAAACAGGGGAACTGATGTGACCCTTTATACATTGACTCCGAAAAATATAACATGATACTTATAGCTGTCGTTATGCTGAATTCAGCGTCAAAGAAAGGCATCTTTCAGCGCCCTAATGGTGAGCCCTGAAGATAAACATGTTGTACAGGACTCGGCATTAATGGACTTTTGACCCTCGTTTCCAGAGGCGTCGCCACTATGAGAATACACAAAACGAGCCAAGTGCCTGACAACAGGTAACATCAGTCATCTGCTTACAGGTGCTCCTGTCTCTCTGACTTGGGTGGTATAGACAACTTAGGAGCAAATTTTTATCTGTTTGCCCACAGCTTCGACCTTATCGCTTCACTCGTAGTTTTTATAATTACCGGGGTCCCAGTAAGGACCTCGGGAAAATTTTATGATAATCAATGTTTTTTTAATTGATGTGGACTGTTTTAACTTCATGTGAATGTACTTATTTTATTATATAGATGTTAGTGTGCGTCGATTTTATTTACGAGGAATTGCTTTAGTTTGTGAATTATTGTGTATGAGTGTATTTCTTATTGACAAGAGTGATCTCTTAGGTTAACCGTTAAAGGGTTTTGTAAAACTCATTAGATAGGAGTAAACGGTTTAGAGAAACATCTGGAGAAACTTTTTCCAGAATGAAGATAACCAGACGTTGCGAAAGTGTCTCGTTCATAAATGTTAAAACTTCCTTTCCGTTCCCTGCCGTCCACCTCTCACACCCATTCACAGCTACCTATGAGCACTCACCACTCACAGCTACCTATGAGCACTCACCACTCACAGCTACCTATGAGCACTCACCACTCACAGCTACCTATGAGCACTCACCACTCACAGCTACCTATGAGCACTCACCACTCACAGCTACCTATAAGCACCCACCACTCACAGCTACCTATAAGCACCCACCACTCACAGCTACCTATAAGCACCCACCACTCACAGCTACCTATAAGCACCCACCACTCACAGCTACCTATAAGCACCCACCACTCACAGCTACCTATAAGCACCCACCACTCACAGCTATATATAAGCACTCACCACTCACAGCTACATATAAGCACTCACCACTCACAGCTACCTATAAGCATCCACCACTCACAGCTACCCATAAGCACCCACCACTCACAGCTACCTATAAGCACCCACCACTCACAGCTACCTATAAGCACCCACCACTCACAGCTACCTATAAGCATCCACAACTCACAGCTACCTATAAGCACTCACCACTCACAGCTATCCACAGACATCCACCACTCACAGTTATCCAGAGGCATCCACCACTCACAGCTATCCACAGGCATCCACCACTCACACTCATCCATCACCCAACTTATCATAGCTCTCCGTCATCCATAACCGCCAGCCAGGCAGAGCTAGCCACAGCCGTGCGATTAGCGACGACCGGAAATTCTACCCTACCTTAAAATATATTCTGAATTTCAACGTAAACTAAAAGAAAAAAGTACAAAATAGAAGAATAAGGAATATAAGAAATTAGATAATAAGGAGGCTAAGAATAATACTCTCAGTGATTGCAAGAGAAGCCAGACTCAAGCGTTCTGATGTAACAATAACTACATAAAAATGTTACAGTGCTTATTACACTAATGGAATTATTTTTAAATTACATAATTGGCATGCATTATCATGCAATTAATGACATACCGTCGTTTCATCGACTAAATAAGCGGTGTAAAAATGTAGAATTGCTATTCTAATTTGTGATAAGAATTTTTGCTCATTTCCGAGTGGTGTTGGCGTGATGGGTAACGCGTTTATGTTTTAATGTTTGCGGTTCGTTTGCTAAAATTGTTACATTTAGTGTGTGTTGCGTTTGTCGCTGTTCGTTCCTGACCACGAGATTGTTTTTAACTGTTGTTGTCAAAAGCTTGGGAAATGTTGCACTCTTATTCTCATTCTCTCTCTCTCTCTCTCTCTCTCTCTCTCTCTCTCTCATATTGAATCCTTAGAGATTCCCCTCTCAGAGACCCTTTCTAAAAAAATTTCCACTTAAGAGGTCTCTTGTAAATGATTACCTCTCAAAGATCCTATTTCAAAGATTCCTTCTCTGAGATCTTCTCTCAGAGTTTTCTTTTCAAAGATTCCCCAGAGATCCCCTGGCAAAGATTCCCTCTCAGAGATACCCTATCAAAAATTCCCTCTCAGAGATCCCCTTTCAAAAATCTCATATAGCCCCCTCCCTCAAAAATTCCTCACAGAGGTCCTGCCCCAAAGATCCCTTTCATGCTCCCTTATCAAAAGTTCTCTCAAGGATCGTGCTTTATCCCTGAGTATTCTTGTGTCTGGCATTCATGTATTTCGTTATCTGTATATTTGATAATTCCACTGCATATGGTTGCATACGATTACTAGCCAACCAGATCTAAGATCTCTTTGAACTTACTTTCAGTTTTTTAAATTGCAAGTTGCTGAAGATATTGCCACTCCTGCCAGAAGGTTTCTTAATTGGGAAAAATCCAGACAGGATACTCATTACTTACTGTTCATTTGCTACCGCCTAGGATGATATTCGCGATGTATCGCGTTTTGTATAAGGGGATTATCTTAACTTAGTGTTCAGTGCTTTTATGGACACAGTCATGCTAGGTATAATATACTCCCGTTAAAGAATATAAATATAAAATTGCATGACTCACGAAATCGTAATGACACGATTGCAATCAAACCACGGTACGGGTTTGTAAGTCACTGTAAGTCACAGTGACTTACAAACCCTTACTGGAGGTTAGCACTAAGTCACTGTAAGTGACTTGCAGTGCTAACCTCCCTGTGGTGTATGAATATACCTAGCTGGATGAATGTTATCGTAGCTAGCTGGCCCATTGGCTTACACACTGGTCTGGAGTTCTAAGACTCACTTGCCGCAAGTTCAAGCCCCATCCGTACCGTGGTTTATAAAATTGCGTATCATGAAACGCAAAAATCCCTCGTAGCCATCCAGCATAAGGTATAGTTGAGGCTCGACTCTCCATCCGCTAAGTGTGGTAAGAGCACTTGACCTGCAATGTTGTTGCTCTCCCATAATGAATATGAGAACGTATGCAATAATCGCAAACAAGCGATAGAAGATGCAAAACAACCACGGAGAGAAAGTTAAATGATAGCTCTAGGCCTTCGTGTTGCAGTCAGCACATCTTCAAGAGCTTGTAGTGCTGCAGAAATGAGTAGGAGGTCCAGGTAGATTTGCTCAAGGGAACGACTCTAACTAGAGTCGTTCCCTTGACTGTTGATTGCAACATGAAAGGCTATTATTCAACTCCCTCCGCGGTTGTTTTACATGAGAACGTATCAATACGCGTACTGGCACACGTGAAGCAGTCTCAGTGTACACCCAACCAGTCACGCTGTTTGGGTGTAGATGATCTGTTATCTTGTGCGGGTGTACGGTGATTTGAGGAAGATGTTCGTATATGTGTGTGTGTGTGTGTGTGTGTGTGTGTGTGTGTGTGTGTGTGTGTGTGTGTGTGTGTGTGTAGATAATCCGTTGCCTTCACCTGCAAGTGGGCCATGAGACAAACTGCAACATGGGCTCTAATCAATCTAACATTTAATATAATTAGGTGTGAGCTCTAACACTTCATCTAGAGCAATAAATTTGGAATATCTGTACTTAGTCGTACCCTCTGAACAATCCCGAAGGCATGTGTTTAATACATTGTATTTCACAGGACAAGGAGAATTCTTACCTTTTTTTAGAGACGTAGGAATTAGGAAAACTATAATTATGAAATAATATTATCATCCCGACACTGAAGCCACGGTATATCTTTTCAATAATTAATATTATTGTAAAAAATAAAAATAAGCAGAAATTTTAAATTTTATACATATGGAGAAGAAAATAAATTGTTCTCACAGAAGGTGAGATACTCGACAGTGTTGTTAGTGCAAAAAAGGTGGAGAAGAAGTCACTTCAGAGTGATTCCTATTTTAATGTCAGAGTGTTCTACTTACTACTAAACGCATCAAGGTTCGATTCCCTGGCTTGACGTATGGGCAAGTCAACGTGCTTCACCTGCTGTTGTTCACCTAGCAGTAAATAGGTACCTGAATTTTGGTCGACTTTTGTGGGTCGCATTTTGGTGAGTGATATTATATCTTAAATGGGACCTGTCAAAAATATAACAACAGCTCTTAGCCTGAAATTGGTCAGAGTATAAAAGCTAAGTACAACTATCCACCTGACACAGTGTTGCCGCTGGCAAACACAGTGTTCCAATTAGTACAAACCAATAAATTACATTGAAAAAAAAATAATCTGCAGGAAGACCAGTCGACTGTCTCTCCTCCGCTTCCCCACACTTTTTCTTTCTTCCAGCCCACAACATCAGAAAACTACTCCAAAAAAAAAAAAAACATTGTGAAATAAGCACTTAGGAAGCAGTCATATAAACTGTTATAGACTACACTAGTGTATGCATAGAGGAAAACTGGAAATATTAAAATTGTTGCAGATAAGCTGACATAATTAAAACTGTATTGCATGAAATTGTTACAAACTCTTCCATCTGTCAGAGTTTTTATAAAGTACAGACAAACTGACTACACTCCTCCTCTCCTTACACCTTTCTGCTTTGTATCGGGAGCCATTGCCCTTTCAGTTTAACTGGAGAAGGGTACTAATGACCACAGCTCACCTCACTATGACTATGACCACACCTGAGGTATCGGAACGCTATACTCAGGTTTGCCAGGCGCCCATCTGCTGCAGCAGTTATCTGGTTGACTACAGATCTACCTGCCATTGGGGAAAATTAGAAACAGTACAGACATCCGATTTGGTAGCCTGTACTTTGATAAAAGTTTAATTAGGTTATTCGAATATCCATTCACGACACACTGTCTCGACCAACGACAAAAACTCTTTCTCACCTCACTTACAACTTCACCGTAGAAAAGGCGTCAACTACCTGAATCCCTTGTTTAGTGTATAAGAACTGCGGACTGACCTATCGTCCTTGTATTTACAAGGACAACACTTTTGTCTCCAGTATAACTTCACAGTTTGTTACTGTTCTGATATAATGGAATTCATTCTTTTTTAAGACCCTCCAATCGATGATTTAATCAGTATTACTACCTTCTGTCTCAGCTTGTTCCATTGTACCGCCTTTATCTTGTGTCTCGCTGCTTCACTTGCTGCAGAATATGGCAGCCTCTGTCACACTACAGGACAACGAGACTCCAATCCCCCACACGACGGCCCTGGTAAATGTGGCAGTCAACTTCAATATCTGTTCTCTGATGAACTGCAGCTCCATTTATACTCACAAATGTATATTTTATTAATGAATTTGCTAACCATTAGTGTTTCCCTTCGCCGTACCATAACTCCATGTTGTTGCTGCTGATACGTCTTGCCTACAGCTGGTGTTTACTGCTTGTTGATGATAATAATGTGGAAGGAAACACTGTTTTTTGTTGCTATGTTTATTCGCGTTGAAGACACAGTAAGTGTAAAAAATAGAAAATACTGTTAATAATCAAATTCTACATAAAATAGTGAGAACAAAATAGTGAGAACACTGAAACTACTACTGTAACGTGGCAGCGACACAAGTGTCTAATATTTTTTGCACGGTGCTGAAGAGCCCACACTTGTTTAGCGTATCCTGCGAATATAATAGCAATTTACACAGATAACCCGCACATAGAAGAGAGGAGCTTACGACGACGTTTCGGTCCGACTTGGGCCACTTACAAAGTCACAATGTTCCAAGTCGGACCGAAACGTCGTCGTAAGCTCCTCTCTTGTATGTGCGGGTTATTTGTGTATTGTTCCAGTCACGGTATTGTGCCTTTTTGTTATTTATAATAGCAATTTAATTTATTTACTCAAACAGAAGTATGACTGGCACACGAGAATAGTAATGACTTCTTCACATAAGGGCACGCACATCTAACGTTATCAAGGCAAACTTTGCCATGAATTGACGCAATTATATTACCGTTATAGATCGACACCATGCCTAACCCTTCTAGGGTAGGGTAGGTGCCTGAGTCCGAGCCTTTAGCTCACAAGACTGTCATTCCCATTAGCCCCCTTGGGGTGGGGATGGCAGACCAGAGAGGCCTAGCTTGTGGCTAGGCCTGGGGACAGTTGGTCCCAAAGATGAGGAGGTACTTGTGCCTCCTCCCATGGGAGACTTAGGTCTCAGACACTCCCTAAAGAGGGAGCCAAGGCCGGGCCACCACTTGGTAAAGGCCCGGGCCGGGAGAATACCGGCTAATCTTTAATAATAATAATAATTACCGTTATAAATTCTTTTATTAATTCTCTTTTGTAAACACCGTCCTGTAGACGTCTGTTGTTTATCTTAAAGTTAGAATGCACACTGCGGTACCATAAGTATTTGTGAAAACAGATTTATAGTCCGTAAAAAAATGTTTGTATTGCCATATTTTTAAAGCTTTTTTTAGGCATAGTTGAATGTACTGGTTAATAGCGACAGTCCGACCTCATGTCAGTTCAAATTCAGGTCTTACCTATGGTATGCTATCTTCAATGGGACGTGACCCATAACCGTCGGATAATACATAGTTACCTAGCATATGCTGCCATACGTCTCCTCTTGTCTGAGCAGAGAACTCTACTAAACAGGAAGTTTCCACCTTTTGTAGTGTTAAGCATTTACAATAAGATTAGTTTTTTTAAAGGTGATTTGTTTCTTGTTTTAGGAGTAAATGATCATAATCAATGATCATGATAAATATTAACTGACGCATAGCGCTAGAAAAGCGGGGATGCAGTGAGCACAATACACGAACATTGTGTCAACATTCGTGGTCCCAGATTGTTCAACATTTTACCAGAAGATATCAGAAACACTGCTGGAACAAGTGTTGAGGTCTTCAGGAGGAAACTGGACAAATGTCTTCATCAGGTGCCAGATCAACCAGACTGTGACGGATATGTAGGGCTGTGGGCCACCAACAGCAACAGCCTGGTTGATTAGGTTAGCACCAGAGGAACTTGGCCCATGGCCGAGCTCCGGGAGTAGAAAAGCTCTCGGAACACATCAAAGATATACCACGACACTTACCTTTGATATACCTTTGAAGAATTTCGAGAGTATATCTACTTTCTGAGCCCGGCCATGGGCCAGGCTCGTCTGGTGCTCGCCTGGTCAACCAGGCTGATAAAGAGTAAGTTGGTAGGGTTCTGTAGGCATATCATCGAATTATACCTAAAATGCGTCTAATTAAACACCTATTTTTGGATACATCACACATCAAGTCACGATTCTTTTTAAATAATGTATCGGGCAAAAACATTTCTTGTTGAGACATTAACATACACTATAGTGTCAAATAAGTGTTATCCCATATGGCTGGATCTTCAACCTCTAGCGCATCACTTAAGGGCAGTGAACCTTGGCTGGACTCCATAGAATTTATTTTCTTTCACAATACACCGCTGGCCAGTTTACAGGGCAGCGGGTGTTCTCAGCTGCTGCTGCTCACGCCTGTTATGTCAAGTGAGTGACGGCTTCATTGTGTCCCCTTTGTGCCACACGTGTCCGTTCAGAGGCACAGCTTTGGACCACACGGTGTACATGCAGAAATGTGTATCTTCTTGGGTATAAACATAGTTCACTTTAATCCACGCGGGTTATCATTTATGCCCCACGTATTGCCCTTTATACTTAACAGGCTTAATAACATTGAGGCGACTATCAGTGACATCACTGCAAGAGACATTCAAGTGTTGTCTTCCGAACATCATCCATAAATGCGTCCTAGGAAGAGACATTTCTCTATTTGTGTTCAAGTTGCCACGTTCTGTCCGCCCTGATTTGTGATGCAGATCTATACATGCATGCACAGACCCTCTGCAGATATACCTCCTGCAGGTGCTTCTCCTGTACATATACCTCCTCTGGATGCACCTTATGCAGGTTTACTTACTGCAGGAGGAACAGTGAGCATATATATTACTCTCGATGCTGAAAGATTTTCACTTCTGGGTTGAATATGAACCGATACAAGACCGAAAGTGGTCTAACATTTCGGATTACTTTTAGTTTCATCATAAACCTCTACTCGGTAAACCACTGTTCATATATTTTTACTTTTAAAACCCAAAAGCCTCTCCTTACTGCGCTTCTCTCGGTACTAAATTTAGAAGTTCACCTCTGGATTATTCATAAAACAAAGATGACCCAGTTAATACTGGCTTACATTCAGTGAAAGAGAGACGATTAGCGGATGTTATTACAGCTTCCTAGCACTAGTCAGCTAGCGCAATGCAGTGTCTGGAGTGCTCACAAAATATCAATAACAAATAACATTTCTATAACTTTCAACTTGAATAATCTAAATTAATCAACAAACTAGGTTTTGCTACGTTTATTTTATTTTGATCAAACTGCAAAGATTATACATCCATACTTTACTCTAAAAGAAGGAAAAAATAAAGGGACTCCAAATTACAAAATAATTTTGATCATGAATACAATCATTACAGACAAAGTGCAGATACTAAATTATGATCATCCTGAAATTTGTCAGTACAATGCATGTTCCTTTGTAGGAGAAGGAACTCTATAAATGAGGGATTTCTGTTTGCCTCTGGTATGTTAAAGATTGTCACATTTTGACCTTTTTACTTATATGACTTTTGCCGTACCTTTCATAGTATTTTTTTTATGACTGAATGTTATTCTAAACCGTCATTATTACCATTTACGAGTAGTTGAGAACCACCCTCTCTTAGACTTAGAACGACATTGCTTCACATAGCAACTCCTCACTTGCCTTGGGAAGGTACTAGGGCTTTTTAAGTGGCTACTTTTAAGTGACGACGAGTTTCCTTATTGGACAGAGGCTGTGTTAACAATTCCGTGAGCCCTTGAAAGGCTCCGATCAGATCTTAAAAAAAAGGGAACACTAGAGTGTTACTTATTCGACAAAGCTTTTTTAAATAGCAACTCACTACACGTTGGATACTTGTAGTGATGACGAATTATTCTTTACTAGACAGGAGTTTCTTTCTGAAGAGTTAAACTGTGTTCTTAGATGGATGATGTACTCCGAACAGGCAGATTTTCTTATCTCCCAAAATACACTTTGAAACAGGCAGCGAAATAATCCTTCTAACGTTGGTTTTTGATAGGTCTCTTATCCAACAATAACATGCATAGTCCTTGAAAGTTTTGGCTTCATTATATCACCATGATTACAGTTGTGTCTTCTGACCAGCATGTAAAGTTATAGATGAATAAGCACATAACTATTATACATCAACCAGTCACAACCTCAGTCGGATGACCGAAAGCTACAGCTGTGGGTCAACAAATGACTAAGACCCGCGTCAGGAAACACTCATCCTGTTTCCTGACAAATCTTACCTAACCTAACGTACTGTATATCAAGCAGGGCGGTTAATGGAATGGTCTGAGCAGGTGTCGCTGTCATCACAACTCAAAAGATGCTTTCTTTCATATATACAACCCACTACTACGCACTTTTAGCCGAAAATTTGTTCCTGCATCTAAGCATAGTATATAGCCATCGTAACATACACACATCAACAATCTGTCACTAAAAGTCTCTGGCAGTTATGTATCATCTCGTTCCATTACCCAGGATACATTGTGACTGGTTGAATATTCCTATGAACTCTTCAGATTAGTCCTAAGCTTGACAGGTTCTAGAATATATCCAACACTTTTCTCTAGCTTACAATTATTATTATAACTCGTTGCAGGCAGTCTTATCATAAATATACAAAAAAATCTTGTACGTTAAATAAAAAAATCCTATTGCACTTATAATTTCTGTACAACTTTTTTACAATAATAAATTCTTTACCTTTCCAAGATCATCATTATCATACGTAACACTGTTTACAATAATTATTATTAATAATAACAGTATCTAGCGACATGTTACCCACCGAGCTAGTATAACAATTCAGACCTCTTGTGTGTGTGTGTGTGTGTGTGTGTGTGTATATATATATATATATATATATATATATATATATATATATATATATATATATATATATATATATATATATATATATATATATATATATATATATATATATATGTCGTGCCGAATAGTGTGATGAATGGTTTGAAAAACCGACAAGTTGAAGATTGAGACACTTATGCAGCATATGGGAATCTTTATTCAGGAAACGTTTCGCCACACAGTGGCTTCATCAGTCCATTACAAAGAGGAAGGCGTAAGGAGAGGAGGAGTATGAGGTAATCAGTCCCTCAGCCTGGAGTCGATGTGTTCAGTCCATCAATCTTGTAGAGTGTACAGCATAGGGCCGTAGACGTGGCTTATATACTGTAGTGAGGTGACTTGAAGCAGGTGGAGGCGGGATCATAGTGGTACCATCCACTAGTCGAAGTAGGTCTTTGTCCAAAGGTTGAACAAGCGTTGAAGAATTCTTTGTAAGAAGATCCCATGATGCTGCAGTGTCTGACAGTTGTGATGAATGGTTTGAAAAACCGACAAGTTGAAGATTGAGACACTTATGCAGCATATGGGAATCTTTATTCAGGAAACGTTTCGCCACACAGTGGCTTCATCAGTCCAATACAAAGAGGAAGGCGTAAGGAGAGGAGGAGTATGAGGTAATCAGTCCCTCAGCCTGGAGTCGATGTGTTCAGTCCATCAATCTTGTAGAGTGTACAGCATAGGGCCGTAGACGTGGCTTATATACTGTAGTGAGGTGACTTGAAGCAGGTGGAGGCGGGATCATAGTGGTACCATCCACTAGTCGAAGTAGGTCTTTGTCCAAAGGTTGAACAAGCGTTGAAGAATTCTTTGTAAGAAGATCCCATGATGCTGCAGTGTCTGACAGTTGTGATGAATGGTTTGAAAAACCGACAAGTTGAAGATTGAGACACTTATGCAGCATATGGGAATCTTTATTCAGGAAACGTTTCGCCACACAGTGGCTTCATCAGTCCAATACAAAGAGGAAGGCGTAAGGAGAGGAGGAGTATGAGGTAATCAGTCCCTCAGCCTGGAGTCGATGTGTTCAGTCCATCAATCTTGTAGAGTGTACAGCATAGGGCCGTAGACGTGGCTTATATACTGTAGTGAGGTGACTTGAAGCAGGTGGAGGCGGGATCATAGTGGTACCATCCACTAGTCGAAGTAGGTCTTTGTCCAAAGGTTGAACAAGCGTTGAAGAATTCTTTGTAAGAAGATCCCATGATGCTGCAGTGTCTGACAGTTGTGATGAATGGTTTGAAAAACCGACAAGTTGAAGATTGAGACACTTATGCAGCATATGGGAATCTTTATTCAGGAAACGTTTCGCCACACAGTGGCTTCATCAGTCCATTACAAAGAGGAAGGCGTAAGGAGAGGAGGAGTATGAGGTAATCAGTCCCTCAGCCTGGAGTCGATGTGTTCAGTCCATCAATCTTGTAGAGTGTACAGCATAGGGCCGTAGACGTGGCTTATATACTGTAGTGAGGTGACTTGAAGCAGGTGGAGGCGGGATCATAGTGGTATCATCCACTAGTCGAAGTAGGTCTTTGTCCAAAGGTTGAACAAGCGTTGAAGAATTCTTTGTAAGAAGATCCCATGATGCTGCAGTGTCTGACAGTTGTGATGAATGGTTTGAAAAACCGACAAGTTGAAGATTGAGACACTTATGCAGCATATGGGAATCTTTATTCAGGAAACGTTTCGCCACACAGTGGCTTCATCAGTCCATTACAAAGAGGAAGGCGTAAGGAGAGGAGGAGTATGAGGTAATCAGTCCCTCAGCCTGGAGTCGATGTGTTCAGTCCATCAATCTTGTAGAGTGTACAGCATAGGGCCGTAGACGTGGCTTATATACTGTAGTGAGGTGACTTGAAGCAGGTGGAGGCGGGATCATAGTGGTATCATCCACTAGTCGAAGTAGGTCTTTGTCCAAAGGTTGAACAAGCGTTGAAGAATTCTTTGTAAGAAGATCCCATGATGCTGCAGTGTCTGACAGTTGTGATGAATGGTTTGAAAAACCGACAAGTTGAAGATTGAGACACTTATGCAGCATATGGGAATCTTTATTCAGGAAACGTTTCGCCACACAGTGGCTTCATCAGTCCATTACAAAGAGGAAGGCGTAAGGAGAGGAGGAGTATGAGGTAATCAGTCCCTCAGCCTGGAGTCGATGTGTTCAGTCCATCAATCTTGTAGAGTGTACAGCATAGGGCCGTAGACGTGGCTTATATACTGTAGTGAGGTGACTTGAAGCAGGTGGAGGCGGGATCATAGTGGTATCATCCACTAGTCGAAGTAGGTCTTTGTCCAAAGGTTGAACAAGCGTTGAAGAATTCTTTGTAAGAAGATCCCATGATGCTGCAGTGTCTGACAGTTGTGATGAATGGTTTGAAAAACCGACAAGTTGAAGATTGAGACACTTATGCAGCATATGGGAATCTTTATTCAGGAAACGTTTCGCCACACAGTGGCTTCATCAGTCCATTACAAAGAGGAAGGCGTAAGGAGAGGAGGAGTATGAGGTAATCAGTCCCTCAGCCTGGAGTCGATGTGTTCAGTCCATCAATCTTGTAGAGTGTACAGCATAGGGCCGTAGACGTGGCTTATATACTGTAGTGAGGTGACTTGAAGCAGGTGGAGGCGGGATCATAGTGGTATCATCCACTAGTCGAAGTAGGTCTTTGTCCAAAGGTTGAACAAGCGTTGAAGAATTCTTTGTAAGAAGATCCCATGATGCTGCAGTGTCTGACAGTTGTGATGAATGGTTTGAAAAACCGACAAGTTGAAGATTGAGACACTTATGCAGCATATGGGAATCTTTATTCAGGAAACGTTTCGCCACACAGTGGCTTCATCAGTCCATTACAAAGAGGAAGGCGTAAGGAGAGGAGGAGTATGAGGTAATCAGTCCCTCAGCCTGGAGTCGATGTGTTCAGTCCATCAATCTTGTAGAGTGTACAGCATAGGGCCGTAGACGTGGCTTATATACTGTAGTGAGGTGACTTGAAGCAGGTGGAGGCGGGATCATAGTGGTATCATCCACTAGTCGAAGTAGGTCTTTGTCCAAAGGTTGAACAAGCGTTGAAGAATTCTTTGTAAGAAGATCCCATGATGCTGCAGTGTCTGACAGTTGTGATGAATGGTTTGAAAAACCGACAAGTTGAAGATTGAGACACTTATGCAGCATATGGGAATCTTTATTCAGGAAACGTTTCGCCACACAGTGGCTTCATCAGTCCATTACAAAGAGGAAGGCGTAAGGAGAGGAGGAGTATGAGGTAATCAGTCCCTCAGCCTGGAGTCGATGTGTTCAGTCCATCAATCTTGTAGAGTGTACAGCATAGGGCCGTAGACGTGGCTTATATACTGTAGTGAGGTGACTTGAAGCAGGTGGAGGCGGGATCATAGTGGTACCATCCACTAGTCGAAGTAGGTCTTTGTCCAAAGGTTGAACAAGCGTTGAAGAATTCTTTGTAAGAAGATCCCATGATGCTGCAGTGTCTGACAGTTGTGATGAATGGTTTGAAAAACCGACAAGTTGAAGATTGAGACACTTATGCAGCATATGGGAATCTTTATTCAGGAAACGTTTCGCCACACAGTGGCTTCATCAGTCCATTACAAAGAGGAAGGCGTAAGGAGAGGAGGAGTATGAGGTAATCAGTCCCTCAGCCTGGAGTCGATGTGTTCAGTCCATCAATCTTGTAGAGTGTACAGCATAGGGCCGTAGACGTGGCTTATATACTGTAGTGAGGTGACTTGAAGCAGGTGGAGGCGGGATCATAGTGGTACCATCCACTAGTCGAAGTAGGTCTTTGTCCAAAGGTTGAACAAGCGTTGAAGAATTCTTTGTAAGAAGATCCCATGATGCTGCAGTGTCTGACAGTTGTGATGAATGGTTTGAAAAACCGACAAGTTGAAGATTGAGACACTTATGCAGCATATGGGAATCTTTATTCAGGAAACGTTTCGCCACACAGTGGCTTCATCAGTCCATTACAAAGAGGAAGGCGTAAGGAGAGGAGGAGTATGAGGTAATCAGTCCCTCAGCCTGGAGTCGATGTGTTCAGTCCATCAATCTTGTAGAGTGTACAGCATAGGGCCGTAGACGTGGCTTATATACTGTAGTGAGGTGACTTGAAGCAGGTGGAGGCGGGATCATAGTGGTACCATCCACTAGTCGAAGTAGGTCTTTGTCCAAAGGTTGAACAAGCGTTGAAGAATTCTTTGTAAGAAGATCCCATGATGCTGCAGTGTCTGACAGTTGTGATGAATGGTTTGAAAAACCGACAAGTTGAAGATTGAGACACTTATGCAGCATATGGGAATCTTTATTCAGGAAACGTTTCGCCACACAGTGGCTTCATCAGTCCATTACAAAGAGGAAGGCGTAAGGAGAGGAGGAGTATGAGGTAATCAGTCCCTCAGCCTGGAGTCGATGTGTTCAGTCCATCAATCTTGTAGAGTGTACAGCATAGGGCCGTAGACGTGGCTTATATACTGTAGTGAGGTGACTTGAAGCAGGTGGAGGCGGGATCATAGTGGTACCATCCACTAGTCGAAGTAGGTCTTTGTCCAAAGGTTGAACAAGCGTTGAAGAATTCTTTGTAAGAAGATCCCATGATGCTGCAGTGTCTGACAGTTGTGATGAATGGTTTGAAAAACCGACAAGTTGAAGATTGAGACACTTATGCAGCATATGTGGAAACGTTTCGCCACACAGTGGCTTCATCAGTCCAATACAAAGAGGAAGGCGTAAGGAGAGGAGGAGTATGACAACTGTCAGACACTGCAGCATCATGGGATCTTCTTACAAAGAATTCTTCAACGCTTGTTCAACCTTTGGACAAAGACCTACTTCGACTAGTGGATGGTACCACTATGATCCCGCCTCCACCTGCTTCAAGTCACCTCACTACAGTATATAAGCCACGTCTACGGCCCTATGCTGTACACTCTACAAGATTGATGGACTGAACACATCGACTCCAGGCTGAGGGACTGATTACCTCATACTCCTCCTCTCCTTACGCCTTCCTCTTTGTAATGGACTGATGAAGCCACTGTGTGGCGAAACGTTTCCTGAATAAAGATTCCCATATGCTGCATAAGTGTCTCAATCTTCAACTTGTCGGTTTTTCAAACCATTCATCACAACTGTCAGACACTGCAGCATCATGGGATCTTCTTACAAAGAATTCTTCAACGCTTGTTCAACCTTTGGACAAAGACCTACTTCGACTAGTGGATGGTACCACTATGATCCCGCCTCCACCTGCTTCAAGTCACCTCACTACAGTATATAAGCCACGTCTACGGCCCTATGCTGTACACTCTACAAGATTGATGGACTGAACACATCGACTCCAGGCTGAGGGACTGATTACCTCATACTCCTCCTCTCCTTACGCCTTCCTCTTTGTAATGGACTGATGAAGCCACTGTGTGGCGAAACGTTTCCTGAATAAAGATTCCCATATGCTGCATAAGTGTCTCAATCTTCAACTTGTCGGTTTTTCAAACCATTCATCACAACTGTCAGACACTGCAGCATCATGGGATCTTCTTACAAAGAATTCTTCAACGCTTGTTCAACCTTTGGACAAAGACCTACTTCGACTAGTGGATGGTACCACTATGATCCCGCCTCCACCTGCTTCAAGTCACCTCACTACAGTATATAAGCCACGTCTACGGCCCTATGCTGTACACTCTACAAGATTGATGGACTGAACACATCGACTCCAGGCTGAGGGACTGATTACCTCATACTCCTCCTCTCCTTACGCCTTCCTCTTTGTAATGGACTGATGAAGCCACTGTGTGGCGAAACGTTTCCTGAATAAAGATTCCCATATGCTGCATAAGTGTCTCAATCTTCAACTTGTCGGTTTTTCAAACCATTCATCACAACTGTCAGACACTGCAGCATCATGGGATCTTCTTACAAAGAATTCTTCAACGCTTGTTCAACCTTTGGACAAAGACCTACTTCGACTAGTGGATGGTACCACTATGATCCCGCCTCCACCTGCTTCAAGTCACCTCACTACAGTATATAAGCCACGTCTACGGCCCTATGCTGTACACTCTACAAGATTGATGGACTGAACACATCGACTCCAGGCTGAGGGACTGATTACCTCATACTCCTCCTCTCCTTACGCCTTCCTCTTTGTAATGGACTGATGAAGCCACTGTGTGGCGAAACGTTTCCTGAATAAAGATTCCCATATGCTGCATAAGTGTCTCAATCTTCAACTTGTCGGTTTTTCAAACCATTCATCACAACTGTCAGACACTGCAGCATCATGGGATCTTCTTACAAAGAATTCTTCAACGCTTGTTCAACCTTTGGACAAAGACCTACTTCGACTAGTGGATGGTACCACTATGATCCCGCCTCCACCTGCTTCAAGTCACCTCACTACAGTATATAAGCCACGTCTACGGCCCTATGCTGTACACTCTACAAGATTGATGGACTGAACACATCGACTCCAGGCTGAGGGACTGATTACCTCATACTCCTCCTCTCCTTACGCCTTCCTCTTTGTAATGGACTGATGAAGCCACTGTGTGGCGAAACGTTTCCTGAATAAAGATTCCCATATGCTGCATAAGTGTCTCAATCTTCATATATATATATATATATATATATATATATATATATATATATATATATATATATATATACACATATGTAGAAAAAATATATCCGACTAAAAATAAAACTGACCTCATTTTTACATGCGAAATTAATATATGCGTGATGGTGAAATCCGACAAGCTACAGCCAGTTGTATAGAAAAATAATAGTTTAAGCTTTAAGTAATATTTACTAACATAAATGAATAAAATAATGGCAAGTGTGGAAAACAGTATAGGTAATATTAAAGAATACCAATTAGTATCAACATTAATAAAGACAGATAAAAAGAAATGGAAAATAAATCAAGGAAAGAGATCACTTTGAAATAAAGCATAAAAGGTAGACGAAAATGAGCTAACGATATTAAAAGTAAGTCGTGACAGCCGTTTCCCCGAATAATTTTCTTATTTTATCTGGTGTACCTGCAGAGAGAAGTGGTTGGCAAACTATTTCCCTGAGACTCGTCACCTGTACCAGCAAGTTCTTCCGACACCTGCCATCGATCCCTGTCCTTCAGTTGGGGGAGGCAGGCATGTCACCTGCTCCGCCACGGCCTCCACTCACCACATCTCATTGTTAGTGGAAATTGGAATTGATATCTCAGGCGAAATTGAATCGAAAGATTGGAGGATTCTTGGCCAGAAAGTTTCAAGTGAAGCAGAGGCGGCGTGTGACGTCTCCAGCAAGTGCTCTTCCTGCTTCACCCAGCCTCAAGTATATGTTGCAAATACCTGCTTTTAATTATGACTGTTAATTTTCTTTATTAATATATATATATATATATATATATATATATATATATATATATATATATATATATATATATATATATATATATATATATATATATATATATATATATATATATATATATGCAATAAGATCACAGTAAACAGGTGATTTCAAAATATGCAAAACAACCACTCTGAAAGAATAGAGAAATTCCAAGCGCTTTCGTGACTACTCACATTATCAAGGAACTATGATAGTTGATAATGTGAGTAGTCACGAAAGCGCTTGGAATTTCTCTATTCTTTCAGAGTGGTTGTTTTGCATATATATATATATATATATATATATATATATATATATATATATATATATATATATATATATATATATATATATATATATATATATATATATATATAAAATATATATGTATATGCAGTAATCGGGAACGAACAAGCGATAAAAGACACAAAATTGCAATCAACACATCATCAGGAGCTTGCAGTGTTGCAAGCTTTTACTCATTTCCAGAACATTGCAAGCTCTTGATGTGTTAATTGCAACACGAAAGCCATAGAACTTTCATTCAACTCCCCCTTTGGTTATTTTGTGTGTACCTACATGCCTGGAGTCTTCTTGGAGGGCATTCCGGGGATCAACGCCCCCGCGGCCCGGTCCACGCCAGGCCTCCCGGTGAATCAGGGCCGGCCTGATCAACGAGGCTGTTACTGCTGGCCACACGTAGTCCAACGTACCAACCACAACCCGGCTGATCCGGCACCGACTTCAGGTATCTGTCCAGCTCCTTCTTCAAGACAACCAGGGGGCTATTGGTAATGCCCCTTATGGCTGGAGAAAGACTGTTGAACAGTCTTGGGCCCCGGGCACTTATTGTGTTTTCCCTTAGTGTACCGTGGCGCCCTTACCTTTCACTGGGGGTATGTTTCATCGCCTGCCAAGTCTTTTGCTTTCGTAGGGAGTGATTTCTGTGTACAGGTTAGGAACCAGTCCCTCCAGATGTATCTCTCTCGCCTGCACTCCAGTGAGTACAAGTCAAGTGCTTCCAGGCGTTCTCCGTAGTTAAGGTGTTTGATGGAACTTATACGTGAAGTAAAGATTCTCTGTACATTCTCTAGATCTGCAATTTCACCTGCCTTGAATGGGGATGTTAATATGCAGCAGTATTCCAGCCTAGAGAGAACAAGTGATTTAAAGAGGATCATCATTGGATTAGCATCTCTTGTCATGAAAGTTCTCATTATCCATCCTATCAATTTCCTCGCAGATGTGATAGTGGCATTGTTGTGTTCCTTGAAGGTGAGATCTTCGGACATTACCACTCCCAGGTCTTTCACATTACTTTTCCGCACTATTGTGTGATTAGAGTTTGTAGTATACTCTGTCCTAGCTATTACTTCCTCCAGTTTTCCATAACGGAATAGTTGGGATTTGTCTTCATTGAACAACGTATTGTTCTCAGTTGCCCGTTGGAAAACTTGGTTTATATCTTCTTGGAGATTTGCCGTGTCCTCAGTGGATGACACTCTTATGCAGATCCTAGTATCACCTGCAAAGGATGATATAGTGCTATGGCTTACATCTCTGTCTGTGTCTGATATAAGAATGAGGAACAGGATAGGGGCGAGCACTGTACCTTGTGGAACAGAGCTCTTCACTATGGCAGCTTCCGATTTAACTCTCTTTACCACTACTGTTTGTGTTTGATTGGTTAGAAAGTTGAAGATCCATCTGCCTATTTTGCCAGTCATCCCTTTAGCACACATTTTGTGTGCTATTACACCATGATCTCACTTGGCAAAGGCTTTTGCAAAATCTGTGTATACTACATGTGCATTCTGTTTGTTTTCCAGTGCATATAAGACCATATCATAGTGGTCCAATAGTTGCGAGAGGCAGGAGCGACCTGGTTTGAAAGGATGTTGTCCTTGATTGTGCAATTTTTGGGAGTCCAAGTGGTTTGCAATCCTGCTGCTTAGAACTCTTTCAAAGGTTTTTATGTGTGACGGTAAAGCTATTGGTCTATAGTTCTTAGCTACTGCTTTGCTGCCACCTTTATGGAGTAGGGCTTTATCCTTTGTTTTTAGTGACTGGAATCTCACCTGTGTCTGTGCTCTTTCTCCATAGCATACTTAGGGCCCATGAGAGGGGTTTCTTGCAGTTCTTTATGAATACAGAGTTCCACGAGTCTGGGCCTGGGGCTGAATGCATGGGCATGTCGTCGATGGCTTTCTCAAATTCTAGTAGAGTTAGGGTTATGTCAGAAATTTCCTTACATTGGCAGGGTTTTGAGGCTCATTCATGAAAAAATTGTTTGGATTGTCTATTTTTAGACTGATTAGTGGCTCGCTGAACACAGAGTCATATTGAGATTTCAGTATCTCACTTATATCTTTGTTGTCGTCTGTGTAGGATCCGTCTTGTGTGAGCAGGGGCCCTCTACAAGAAGTGGTTTTTGCTTTGTTTTTGGCATATGAAAAGAAATATTTCGAATTTCTTTCGATTTCACCAATCGTTTTTTGCTCAATATTTCCCACTTTTCTGGTTAGCGCTTCATTCCGTGTTTCAGATAATCTGACATTCTTGAGGAGCTATATAAATATATATATATATATATATATATATATATATATATATATATATATAGAGAGAGAGAGAGAGAGAGAGAGAGAGAGAGAGAGAGAGAGAGAGAGAGAGAGAGAGAGAGAGAGAGAGAGAGAGAGAGAGAGAGAGAGAGAGAGAGTATAATAGGAACATTTGTAAGACATTCTTAAAAAATGCCTCACAGATTTAATAAATATAAACTACAAAGACACATTTAGAAAAACTGAAAGGCCATGGTTAACATACAAGATCTTAAAAAAGGTGCGTAAAGAATATTATGAAATATTTCTTTACAAATAGATTGTTTGCTGGATTATAATCGCAAAGGCGGTAGTGTCTGCAACAGTCACTGGAAATTTTAAAAGTAGTGCAAATTAAATACTGAGAGAAGGATTCCAACAACCATAGCTCTGCTCCTCTTAGGTAATCATATGAAATACCAAGTGAGTGAGTTTTACCACATCGAATCATGAAAATTACAATGGAAAGACGAAAATAATCACACGCCCACACACAAAACTCAATTACATCCCCAATGTCAATATACAGTATGTCAAGTGCGACTCAAAAGGGGTAAAACAAACACAATTAGGAAGGGGAGTCGTTATTGGACAACCCAATTTGTCAGCACAGCCTTAAGAGTTACTCATGTCTGTGTTGCTGCGACGCTGCTGAAGCTGTGGGTAAAATATGAAACAGCAAATGTTGTTTAATACTCACATAAACCATATATTTTCGCTGTTATTGTTCTAATTATTAATGATGATGTTATTAAAGTTATCATTCTTTTGTTGTTTTTGTCATTACTGTACTTTTCGATGCTGTTATTAATGAAAGTGTTGCTTTTGCTCACTTATATTTTTAATTTATTTTCATAATATATACGTGACGGTAAACTGACAGCCATTAGAGAGACCTTGCTAGAGGTGTGTTTGTGTGTATGTATATGTATGTATGTGCTCACCTATTTGTGGTTGCAGGGGTATGTATGCTTAGTACAATATACTAAAGTTGTATATTCCACCTTATTGTGTAGCGCATGTCAACTTATATTTTAGCATTAAACATTTATATATGTAAAAGCTATTTAAAAAATGTGCCACTGTATTATAAGAGTTTCTAAGTAGTGCATTTATGGGGTTTCCTGGTATAATGGTTTCTTCCAAATGTTTTTCGTTCTATTTTTCTTTATTTAAGTGGTACTGTGTGTGTGTGTGTGGTCTTTTCTCCGGCTTCCAGTTTTATTAAGATCCAAAATGGTTATAGTAATAACCATAACTTTTAAAGGGGTGAACTGGTAAGCCAGCGGAAGGCCTCGGTCAGTTGACCAAAAGATCCAGCGGGTCATATTATGGCTAAGACCGTGTCAGGAAACACTTGGTCTGTTTCCTGACAAACCTTACCTAGCCTAACCTTTCAGTTTTATTAATTTACTCCTGGTTGGGTTGAACTCTTGTGAACACTTGCTCGATCATTACTGTAGTACGACTTCAAGAGGATACTGACTTGCTTATGTAGACAGTTCTTGATCAGCTGGGCTATGGTTCCGACGTTGAATAGCGTGCTGTTAGTAGCACCAGCAGTCTAAATGACCGAAAGATTTTATCATTAGGACGTGTTTCCTTAAGATACCTGCCATCCCTTTTCACCTAGCAATAAATAGGTACCTGGGTGTTAGTCGACTGGTGTGGGTCGCATCCTGGGAATAAAATTAACCTAATTAGCCCAAAATGCTCTGCATAGCAAGGGGCTTTCTATATAGTATAACAGTGATGTCTGTATATGTTGTACATGTACGTGTAGAAATGCAATTATTTTTATTATTATTATTATTATTATTATTATTATTATTATTATTATTATTATTATTATGATTATTATTATTATTATTATTATTATTATTATTATTATATTATTATTATTATTATTACCCCAGTCCTGGTTGGAAGTACCTCTCAGACCCATCATCAGGTAGCTCATAGCTTCCTCTTTCTCAGATCTAGGAATTCCCTATTATCCTGGTGATGGTGATGGTTCCGGGGGTCATCAACCCCGCTGCTTGATATCACAGGTTTTCAGATTGTAAGCTGTTGAGAATAATAGTAGACCAACTGTGGTTGGTCTACTGTTATTCTATTACAGAGTAATAGGCCAACTGTGGTTGGTCTAAAATACTCCGGATCACCCATAAGACAAACAGTGGATACAGCAATTGAGAGTACAACACAAGGGGACACAGTACATCTAAATTTGTCATAGAAATGACGGGAAATACCTTTACGTTACAGTAGACCGACCACAAGACTGGCAAACCTACTACATACATGTGGTTGGTTTACTGTTACTGTAACGTTGTACAGGAATTTCTTTTTATTTCTATGACAAATTTAGATGTACTGTGTCCCCTCGTGTTGTACTCTCAATTGCTGTATCCATTGTTTGTCTTATCGGTGATCCGGAGTATTTTGTATGTTGTGATCATGTTTCTTTGTGTTCTGTACTTTTCTAGAGTCATGATATCAGGTAGTACCTTATTATTAACTTAGTTTTTCCTTTCTGGTACAAACAATGTAGTGAACCTTAATACTTTTCACAGATATTTTAAAATATATTCCTAGGGTTTCTACGCTACTGTTGCTGACTCAAGGTTCCATCTTGCAAAAGTGAATAGCGTCTGAAGAATTTTTTATCTGAATGATTAAGAACATTTTTACGTGTGTGTGTAATTCGGGAGCAGCTTACGACGACGTTTCGGTCCGACTTTGACCATTAACTTGTGTATTGTTCCAGTCACGGTATTGTGTCTATTTGTTCTTTCTCATGTTATAACCAATGGTTTATTACTGTGCCGTTTAGGCCATCCATAATGGTGGACTAACACCTAGGTACCTACTTGTTGCTAGGTGAACAAGGACAGCAGGTGTAAGTAGAGTTGTGCATACGTTCCTTTCCACCCTGGAGTCGATCCCATGCTCCTTCAATAGTGAGCACCTTGGAATCTTATGTAGGAAGCCAAGTTTCATTATTATTACCTTCTGTAGTGTGACCCACTTGTTCACCCCCTCTCCTCCCCTTCTATCTTCTCCCCTTCTCTCTTCTCCCCTCTCTCCTATCCTCCCCTCTTCTCCCCCTCTCCTCTCGTCTTGCGCCTAACCTTACGAACCCACCGTGTTGATAAATGGTTTTATATGTTTGTGTATTTTTGTATTTACGTTTTTTTGTAGGATTCTCTGTATTTTTGCATTTATCTGTATTTTTGTTTTCTATTTTTTGGCGTATTTTTGTGCTTTGAGTTTATCATTATTTCTCTGGATCGTTGTGTTTCTGCGTATTTTGGAAACCTTGCAGATTTTTTCTCTGCGCTTTTCTTTCACTTCTTTGTGTATTTTTGTTTTTTCTGTGTATTTTTATGAGCTCATACGAGTATTTCTTTATGTTCATCAGTGTATTTCTGTGTGTGTTTATCCTTGTATTTATGTGTACATGTACGTGTATTCATGTGTGTTTAACCGTGTGTTAATCCTTGTATTTACTGTGTGTGTTTATCCGTGTATTTCCGTGTTATCCGAGTACATATGTGCGTGTGTTTCAGTCATTATGAGAGAACATACAGTCTTTATGTATGAGAAAGCACACATTATGTATGGCAGAGCACAGTCATTATGTATGAGAGAACACACAGTCATTATGTATGAGAGAACACACAGTTATTATGTATGAAAGAACACACATTATTCATAAGAAAACATAGTTATGTATGGGAGAACATACAGTCATTATGTATGAGAGAACGTACAGTCATTAGCTCGTATACATTTAGGAAGGCATACATGCAATGAATTATTCAACAATTTAATTCCCAGCTAAAGGCAACTCATGTAAGACAAAAAATACTTTGAATAACTTCCTTTCTGTTTTATCAGTGAACGAAGCGAGCCTTTCAAAGTGAACGAAACGTTCACAATTTCTGCCAGCTAATTGAGTTGATTATAGGCAGCGCTTCCGTAAAAGTTCGTTTTGTTGACTTAATTGTTGCTTGCTTTGATGCCCATACAGTGGTAATTGTCAGAGAGGCGGGCGCACCGCGCCGGCGCACAGTGTCTCCACCCACTTGTATAAGTCACACCAAATGATTAGATATATATAATGAAAATATGGTGCAGAAATGTAGAAACAGTGATGAAGTCAAGAACAGCTGCTACTGCTACTGCGGGAACTGCTACCACGGTAACTACTGCTACTGAGGTAACTACTGCTACCACGACAACTATTGCCACCATGGCAACCACTATTGCAGCTATTGCCACCATGGCAACCACTACGGCAACTACCACCAGCACAGCAACTACTACTGCGACTGTTTCTACTACTACGACTATTACTAATACACCATTACTACTGCTGCCACTACTACTACTACTACAATTATTATTACAGGCGAGTCATATTAGAGTCAGCCGGTTAACGCACTGGCCTGGGAGTTATGACTCACCTGCCGTAGGTTCAACCCCCATCCGTTATATAATATAAGAACATAAGAAAGGAGGAACACTGTAGTAGGCCTGTTGGCCCATACTGGGCAGGTCCTTTAGATATCCAACCCACTAACAGAATATTTGCCCAACCCACTTTCAGTTCAACCCTAACAATAAGCTCTGACAAATCTGTTTACTCATGCGCAAGCCCCACTCAAATCCAAACTCATCTCACTCATGTATTTATCCAACCTAAACTTGAAAGTGCCCAAGGTTTTAGCTTCAATCACCCTACTAGACTGTAGCGTAACCTAACAAACTGCACCTTCCTATGTAATAGTGAATCAAGAACTTTAATATAAGCACCCATAAAAAATATTTTTACTTTCCTATTTAAATTATTTCTTAAAAAAAATTTTAATTTTCTGACACGATTTAATGTATTATATATCAAAACATCTACTTGGGTTTTTTTTTTCTGGCCGAAGTTTCGCCACTTTGGCTGGTGACAACATGTGGCGCCTTGCCACCCAGCCAAAGTGGCGAAATGTCTGCAAGAGTCGTAGATCTTGCCATTTGTTGAGTGATGATATGATTTTGGCAGCTGGTGGCCAGTGATCCTGGCAGCCGGTGGCCAGTGACCTTGACAGCTGGTGCTCAGTGACCTTGACAGCTGGTGCTCAGTGATCTTGACAGCTGGTGGCCAGTGATCCTGGCAGCTGATAATCAGTGATCTTGACAGCTGGTGGTCAGTGACCTTGACAGCTGGTGCTCAGTGATCTTGACAGCTGGTGGCCAGTGATCCTGGCAGCTGATAATCAGTGATCTTGACAGCTGGTGGTCAGTGACCTTGACAGCTGGTGCTCAGTGATCTTGACAGCTGGTGGCCAGTGATCCTGGCAGCTGATAATCAGTGATCTTGACAGCTGATGGTCAGTGACCTTGACAGCTGGTGCTCAGTGATCTTGACAGCTGGTGGCCAGTGATCCTGGCAGCTGATAATCAGTGATCTTGACAGCTGGTGGTCAGTGACCTTGACAGCTGGTGCTCAGTGATCTTGACAGCTGGTGGCCAGTGATCCTGGCAGCTGATAATCAGTGATCTTGACAACTGGTGGTCAGTGACCTTGACAGCTGGTGCTCAGTGATCTTGACAGCTGGTGGCCAGTGATCCTGGCAGCTGATAATCAGTGATCTTGACAGCTGGTGGTCAGTGACCTTGACAGCTGGTGCTCAGTGATCTTGACAGCTGGTGGCCAGTGATCCTGGCAGCTGATAATCAGTGATCTTGACAGCTGGTGGTCAGTGACCTTGACAGCTGGTGCTCAGTGATCTTGACAGCTGGTGGCCAGTGATCCTGGCAGCTGATAATCAGTGATCTTGACAGCTGGTGGTCAGTGACCTTGACAGCTGGTACTCAGTGACCTTGACACCTGCGGCTGCTTCAGGTTTTCAATGATCCTCTTTGTCCATCGTTCCCTGTATATAATATCATATGCCTATGAAGTGCTAAACCTGTAGGGTTTCATACAGCACCAGCAAAATGAGGGATTTAATCCAAAGAATAGGAGAGAATCCCCAATTCCTTGGATCAAGACCCCTTTTACCTTCCAAAGGGTCCTCGCACGTGGTTTATACATCAAGGTGCTCTTCCTAACTTGGTACATCACCATATATATGTCGTGCCTAATAGGTAAAACTTGCTATTTTGGTTTAATTAGCAACGCTGTTTTTGCTAAATAAGGCAAGTGAAAATTTGAGTATGAAATAATTTCGCAAAAGTCATTTTGAACCTAATGAAAAAAAATATATTTAATTGTGTTTGTTTATTATTTATTGTAAACTTTTCTAAAATATGTTTAGTTGGATTAGGCTAAATTATATTACGCATTTTATAATTAGGTTAGGTAAGTTTTCTAAGGTTCTTATGGTACAAAATTATTAATTTTTCCGTTAACATAAATGAAAAAAATATATCTTATACGTACAAGTTTTAACTATATATTTGTGTCACAATACGTGTTTTAAACTTATTTTCTTACATAAGTTATTGTCTGTACAGTCCTGAACATTAGTTACGTCTACTTGAAGAAATTGTCTTCGTCCGTCACACCCGGGTCCACTGTACCCAGGGAGGACAAATATTGCTATAGAGTGAGCTCTCTTATAAAGCTCCTCTCTATAGTGCAGTTTTTTTCGTGAATGCGATTGAACAGGCACATCGAAAATTGAATAGCGCAAAGTACGTGCTATTCAATTTTCGATACATTTTTTTTTCAATCTCTTTTACGAAAAATGGCGCTATATAGAGGAGCTTTATAAGAGAAGTGACTGTAATGGCTCTAATCAGAATTTATTGCTGATATTGAGGAACATATATTGTAAAGTAAGAATCATTGAAATGAAAGTGAGGCTTATCACAGTTGTGCTTCACCCCCCCCCCCTTCCCCCACAAACTAGAATTAAAGGAATATTTTTGTGTGCGTTTACTGCAGCTGCTCCTCTTTACCTTCACATACACATACTCACACACATGTACGACAGGCCTAGGGTCTAATCGACATGTGCCTAGGACAAAATGGTAATTAACCTACAAAAATAAGATGCTTCTACGAAGGACTGTGTTCTGGTTATATTAGGAAGCCTATTTGTCAACTCTTTACCAAATATCTTGAACGATCGTTGCACGTGCATAATTTTACACACATATTGTATATATGTGACTATGTTTGTACGTGTGTGTGTATGCAACTGCACTGACTGGGAATCGAACCCTCGATACTCTGACACACTACCCTCGTAGCCTGTCAAAATTGCGAGACGCCCTAAACCACTTAAACACCAATGTCACATATATCAGGTGCACAGTAGCACTGGACACTGCACAGGAGTGTTAAAGAATCGAAGGTTCGATTCCCGACCATTGGTTATTTGATTATTGTTATTATTATTATTATTATTATTATTATTATTATTATTATTATTATTATTATTATTATTATTATTATTATTATATATATATATATATATATATATATATATATATATATATATATATATATTTGTGTTTGTGTGTGTTTGTGTGTGTGTGTGTGTGTGTGTGTGTGTGTGTGTGTGTGTGTGTGTGTGTCGTGCCGTATAGGTAAAACTTGCGATTTTGGCTTTAATAGCGAGGCTCTTCTTGCCGAATAAGGCAAGCGAAAATTTGTGTTTGCAATAATTTCGCAAAAATCACTCTGAACTTAACGAAAAATATATATTTCATTGTGTATGTTATTAATTATTGTAAACTTATTTAAAATATATTTACACGGATTAGACTGAATTAAATTGAGCTTGTTATAATAAGGTTAGGTACGTCTTCTAAGGTTTTTTTGGTACAAAATTATTAAGTTTTACATTAACATAAATGAAAAAAATATATCTTTAAACGTGTAAGAGAAGATTTTAGGAAAACTTAATTTCAAATGGGTTTTTTACTAATAGACCAGTTTTAACTATTCGTCACATATACACATTACATATATATATATATATATATATATATATATATATATATATATATATATATATATATATATATATATATATATATATATATATATATATAGTTTATAACATTGAGTAAAAGTGGCAAATTTAACTTTAAAATTTATCTTTTAAATGCTTTGAATGAATTAGATTTGTTTTGAGTAATTCTGTTATAATCCATGAAATTCATGCAGTGTGGCCTATTTAAGTTAGATTCTTTTCGGTGCTTACCTAAAACGTGACCTATGATAACTTATGTTCAGGTACCTATTTCTGCTTGAGCATTAGCAGCGGATGTACGGAGTCTTATCCGTACGTTTTAGATAATCTAGTAATCGATCGCGTGTCCTTTCTGCTGCGATCTAAATTTGGGCCAAAACTGTGTGATTTTTTTTTTATGTTATAGGAGTAAAGAAATGTTGGAAGCTGGACGCCAGTGTCATAAAATTGAAGCAGGTGCAAGAAACAGGTTGAGAGAGCGAGGTGTGTTGACGAGCAGGTAGGCAGGTAGGCTCTGATAAGCTCACTTCCCGCAAGGCAAACCTCGGGAAACAAGATAATGATAACAGCAAAAAATATCCTCGTGTCTTTTTCTTTGTAAGCAACTCCACCACTGATAGTGGCAGCATACTCCACTGGGAACCCACCACTGATAGTGGCAGCATACTCCTGACAACCCACCACTGATAGTGGTAACATACTCCACTGGGAACCCACCACTGATAGTGGCAGCATACTCCTGACAACCCACCACTGATAGTGGCAGCATACTCCACTGGGAACCCACCACTGATAGCGGCAGCATACTCCTGAAAACCCACCACTGATAGTGGTAACATACTCCTGACAACCCACCACTGATAGTGGCAGCATACTCCACTGGGAACCCACCACTGATAGTGGCAGCATACTCCACTGGGAACCCACCACTGATAGTGGCAGCATACTCCTGACAACCCACCACTGATAGTGGCAGCATACTCCACTGGGAACCCACCACTGATAACGGCAGCATACTCCTGACAACCCACCACTGATAGTGGCAGCATACTCCACTGGGAACCCACCACTGATAGCGGCAGCATACTCCTGACAACCCACCACTGATAGTGGCAGCATACTCCACTGGGAACCCACCACTGATAGCGGCAGCATTCTCCTGACAACCCACCACTGATAGTTGCAGCATACTCCACTGGGAACCCACCACTGATAGTGGCAGCATACTCCACTGGGAACCCACCACTGATAGTGGCAGCATACTCCACTGGGAACCCACCACTGATAGTGGCAGCATACTCCACTGGGAACCCACCACTGATAGCGGCAGCATACTCCTGACAACCCACCACTGATAGTGGCAGCATACTCCACTGGGAACCCACCACTGATAGCGGCAGCATACTCCTGACAACCCACCACTGATAGTGGTAACATACTCCTGACAACCCACCACTGATAGTGGCAGCATACTCCACTGGGAACCCACCACTGATAGTGGCAGCATACTCCACTGGGAACCCACCACTGATAGTGGCAGCATACTCCACTGGGAACCCACCACTGATAGTGGCAGCATACTCCTGACAACCCACCACTGATAGTGGCAGCATACTCCACTGGGAACCCACCACTGATAGCGGCAGCATACTCCTGACAACCCACCACTGATAGTGGCAGCATACTCCACTGGGAACCCACCACTGATAGCGGCAGCATACTCCTGACAACCCACCACTGATAGTGGTAACATACTCCTGACAACCCACCACTGATAGTGGCAGCATACTCCACTGGGAACCCACCACTGATAGTGGCAGCATACTCCACTGGGAACCCACCACTGATAGTGGCAGCATACTCCACTGGGAACCCACCACTGATAGTGGCAGCATACTCCTGACAACCCACCACTGATAGTGGCAGCATACTCCACTGGGAACCCACCACTGATAGCGGCAGCATACTCCTGACAACCCACCACTGATAGTGGCAGCATACTCCACTGGGAACCCACCACTGATAGCGGCAGCATACTCCTGACAACCCACCACTGATAGTGGCAGCATACTCCACTGGGAACCCACCACTGATAGCGGCAGCATACTCCTGACAACCCACCACTGATAGTGGCAGCATACTCCACTGGGAACCCACCACTGATAGCGGCAGCATACTCCTGACAACCCACCACTGATAGTGGCAGCATACTCAACTGGGAACCCACCACTGATAGCGGCAGCATACTCCTGACAACCCACCACTGATATGGCAGCATACTCCACTGGGAACCCACTACTGATAGTGGCAGCATACTCCTGACAACCCACCACTGATAGTGGCAGCATACTCCACTGGGAACCCACCACTGATAGCGGCAGCATACTCCTGACAACCCACCACTGATAGTGGCAGCATACTCAACTGGGAACCCACCACTGATAGCGGCAGCATACTCCTGACAACCCACCACTGATAGTGGCAGCATACTTCACTGGGAACCCACCACTGATAGTGGCAGCATACTCCTGACAACCCACCACTGATAGTGGCAGCATACTCCTCTGGGGACCCACCACTGATAGTGGCAGCAAACTCCACTGACAACCCACCACTGATAGAGCCAGCATACTCCACTGACAACCCACCACTCATAGTGGCAGCATACTCCACTGGGAACCCACCACTCATAGTGGCAGCATACTCCACTGGGAACCCACCACTGATAGCGGCAGCATACTCCTGACAACCCACCACTGATAGTGGCAGCATACTCAACTGAAAACCCACCACTGATAGTTGCAGCATACTCCAGTGGGAACTCACCACTGAGAGTGGCAGCATACTCGAGTGGGAACTCACCACTGATAGTGGCAGCATACTCCAGTGGAAACTCACTACTGATAGTGGCAGCATACTCCACTGGGAACCCACCACTGATAGTGGCAGCATACTCCTGACAACCCACCACTGATAGTGGTAACATACTCCACTGGGAACCCACCACTGATAGTGGCAGCATACTCCTGACAACCCACCACTGATAGTGGCAGCATACTCCACTGGGAACCCACCACTGATAGTGGCAACATACTCCTGACAACCCACCACTGATAGAGTAAGCATACTCCACTGACAACCCACCACTGATAGTGGCAGCATACTCCACTGGGAACCCACCACAGATAGTGGCAGCATACTCCACTGCGAACCCACCACTGATAGTGGCAGCATACTCCTGACAACCCACCACTGATAGAGCCAGCATACTCCACTCACAACCCACCACTGCTAGTGGCAGCATACTCCACTGGGAACCCGCCACTGATAGTGGCAGCATACTCCTGGGAACCCACCACTGATAGCGGCAGCATACTCCTGACAACCCACCACTGATAGTGGCAGCATACTCCACTGGGAACCCACCACTGATAGCGGCAGCATTCTCCTGACAACCCACCACTGATAGTTGCAGCATACTCCACTGGGAACCCACCACTGATAGTGGCAGCATACTCCACTGGGAACCCACCACTGATAGTGGCAGCATACTCCACTGGGAACCCACCACTGATAGTGGCAGCATACTCCACTGGGAACCCACCACTGATAGCGGCAGCATACTCCTGACAACCCACCACTGATAGTGGCAGCATACTCCACTGGGAACCCACCACTGATAGCGGCAGCATACTCCTGACAACCCACCACTGATAGTGGTAACATACTCCTGACAACCCACCACTGATAGTGGCAGCATACTCCACTGGGAACCCACCACTGATAGTGGCAGAATACTCCACTGGGAACCCACCACTGATAGTGGCAGCATACTCCACTGGGAACCCACCACTGATAGTGGCAGCATACTCCTGACAACCCACCACTGATAGAGCCAGCATACTCCACTGACAACCCACAACTGAACCCTCCACTGCTAGTGGCAGCATACTCCACTGGGAACCCGCCACTGATAGTGGCAGCATACTCCTGACAACCCACCACTGATAGAGCCAGCATACTTTACTGACAACCCACCACTTATAGTGGCAGCATACTCCACTGACAACCCACCACTCATAGTGGCAGCATACTCCTCTGGGGACCCACCACTGATAGTGGCAGCAAACTCCACTGACAACCCACCACTGATAGTGGCAGCATACTCCTGACAACCCACCACTGATAGTGGCAGCATACTCCACTGGGAACCCACCACTGATAGTGGCAGCATACTCCTGACAACCCACCACTGATAGTGGCAGCATACTCCACTGGGAACCCACCACTGATAGCGGCAGCATACTCCTGACAACCCACCACTGATAGTGGCAGCATACTCCACTGGGAACCCACCACTGATAGCGGCAGCATACTCCTGACAACCCACCACTGATAGTGGCAGCATACTCCACTGGGAACCCACCACTGATAGCGGCAGCATACTCCTGACAACCCACCACTGATAGTGGCAGCATACTCAACTGGGAACCCACCACTGATAGCGGCAGCATACTCCTGACAACCCACCACTGATATGGCAGCATACTCCACTGGGAACCCACTACTGATAGTGGCAGCATACTCCTGACAACCCACCACTGATAGTGGCAGCATACTCCACTGGGAACCCACCACTGATAGCGGCAGCATACTCCTGACAACCCACCACTGATAGTGGCAGCATACTCAACTGGGAACCCACCACTGATAGCGGCAGCATACTCCTGACAACCCACCACTGATATGGCAGCATACTCCACTGGGAACCCACCACTGATAGTGGCAGCATACTCCTGACAACCCACCACTGATAGTGGCAGCATACTCCTGACAACCCACCACTGATAGTGGCAGCAAACTCCACTGACAACTCACCACTGATAGAGCCAGCATACTCCACTGACAACCCACCACTCATAGTGGCAGCATACTCCCCTGGGAACCCACCACTCATAGTGGCAGCATACTCCACTGGGAACCCACCACTCATAGTGGCAACATACTCCTCTGGGAACCCACCACTGATAGTGGCAGCATAGTCCACTGAAAACCCACCACTGATAGTTGCAGCATACTCCAGTGGGAACTCACCACTGAGAGTGGCAGCATACTCGAGTGGGAACTCACCACTGATAGTGGCAGCATACTCCAGTGGAAACTCACTACTGATAGTGGCAGCATACTCCACTGGGAACCCACCACTGATAGTAGCAGCATACTCCTCTGGGGACCCACCACTGATAGTGGCAGCATACTCCACTGACAACCCACCACTGATAGTGGCAGCTTACTCCAGTGACAACCCACCACAGATAGTGGCAGCATACTCCACTGTCACCCCACCACTGATAGCAAGTTTCATGTCAGCACGCCTATAAATATGATCGTATATATTCCAATCCAAGTTATACCTTGTAATTAGTGTATAATTCCAGCCCAGAAACACAAAGCACAAAGACACACTCACACACACACACATACACACACACACACACACACACACACACACACACACACACACACACACACACACACACACACACACACACACACACACACACACACACACACACACACAAAGGACTACAACGAGGTATATGAGGATCTGAATAGTAGATTCAGGGAGGTATTCTTAGGGAAGATAGGGATGCTTCAGGAAAACCGAGATGAAAGGAGAGAGAGCACAGCTTGGTGCGTGCACTTTAAAGGTGTGTCAACTCAGACTGTAAAATCTCAGGTTCAGTAGATCAAACTAGGGTGCCTAGTGCAGGATGAATCCTCAGTTATGGGACTTGAAGAACCTTAGAGAATCACAAAA
>NC_091374.1:10925480-10985480 GCF_038502225.1 Cherax quadricarinatus | reverse complement strand
GGGCCGTACCATAGCTCCTGACTCTGCAGGACTTTCTTAACTTCTGACCCCTCAGTGCCTGATCATGTCACACACTCCACATTGTTTACTTTCTCCATGTTTTCATTTAAAAAGATAGAAGTACTTCCTGACATACTTAAGGCATCTCTACGTCTAGTTTCCACCTCAAGCAGCCTCTCCCTATCCACTCTACATGATCATTTTTCTTCCCTGGTCTTCCATTCTTCTATTCTTATTAGATTAAGTTACAAATCTTTAGTGTGTGTGCTATTTACTACTTGTCATAGGCACATGTCGATAGACACGGTCTCTTTTTTTATTTTTTTTTATTTCGTAGATTTTTGAGCTCCAGCTCTTGGGCCATTCTTTTAGCTTTTTTGGTGGTTGGCATGATCTAACTAGGGTTCCCAAGCTAAGGTACATAGTATTTTACTAATTTTGGTTCGTGTGCGTGGCGATATAATCTTGTGTAGTAAGCAAGTTTACTCCTCGTGGTCGTTCCCCTGAAGTCTTTGTATATATTCTTCAGTGCCTGTCTATGTAAGCAAGGCTTCTTAACTTTCCTTCACATGAATACTAAATATGGCTCCTGGGTAATTATGAAGGTTGACCTTCGAGTTTCCCCTGACCAAAGCTGCATCTCGAATTGAGAAACTGGTTTTAGCGAGACTTGCTCGTCCCTTACACGGACCTCCAAGAGTTGACTGTCCTTCTGTAAGTTACCATGTATAGTGAATATCACTGAGAAATTCTGCTTTCCTATAGTTCAAATGGTGTTTCAATTTATGTTATTCTATATTATGTCTTGGTGGTAACTATTAAACGCTTAACAGACGTGACTTAGAAAAATCAATAGTTCCATTATATATTCTGAGATTATAGGTAGTTTCTGTTTCTACTGGTTATTCCACTTTTTCAACGTTGCTTAAGTCTTCCATCTTTCTCCCTGTCGTTCTGGCTTCTCTCGAACTAAGCCGTCTGTCATTTTCTTGTCTTGTCCTGTGATTATGCATGTTATCATATATTTTCTTTGTGTAAGACAATTTGATGTCGCGACACCAAGATAAATCCTCGCAGATGATGGTGAGATGCTTTCACAAATGTATCATAAGAATAAAAGGAAAAAAGACTCACTAAAAGAACAAGAAAAGAAACATCTCACGTGCATCAGAACAAAAATAATCCACTTCCCTAATAACAAATAAATGTTGACGGACAGAAGAGAGACGGGATCAAAGGAAAAGACTAAAAAACTATGACAGTGATGAAAATCTGGAGGACATTGGAGGTGGTGGCCTCCCTAGTCCTGCATCCAGTCTTCTTCTCTCACCACTCTCTCCCTTCATCCCTACCCCCTCACCCCTCTCTTCCTTCATTCCTCCATCTCTCCCTGCTCCCCCTCCTTCTCGTACTCCTCCCCTTAACCTTGCCACAGGAATTTCCGGCAAAATAATGTTATTTAAGGAAGAGGACGTTTCTCAATTGAGTTAGAGGTCAGTCGTCAGAGATAAGAAATTCCTGATTCAACATATTTGCTTTCCTCTCCTTTTTTCTATGTGTATTTTCCATTCAGATAATCTGAAATTGTTGTAAATAAACTTTTTATTCGCATACGACTTTTCGTATTAATTTAATGTGAGAATGTAAAGTGAATAGGCTAACGCAAAAACAACGAGACAGCGTTGATATAAGAAAATAACTTATTTATGAAGTAGCCTGATGACGGTTAAGTTTGTGACAAGATGTTAAATTTAGCTTAATAATTAAGTTAATAACATGGATGAGAGTTGAAGTAACAATGTGGATTAAAACTAATAAAATACCACGAATGAAAGTTAATAAATTACCATAAATGTAAGATAATAGAATAGATAAAACTTAATAGAGTGAAAGTTTAGGTGTTTCCACAAAATTCAAGCTAATTCTAGAACTTAAATTCAATGTATTTAATGTAAACACTCCTGGCACTGATGTCAGTCACCTGTGTTGTATCCAAGTGGACGCTGCTTGATCATTACCGGACACAGATGCAACTCATGTGACATTTTATTTTGGCAATGTTTCGCTTTCCAGGGGCTTCGTCGGTAATTCTCCCATTATTACTGCTTGATTATTATCACCACCTCTCCTCTTATTATAATAATGAACATGTGAACACTGCATGATGAAGCAAGTGGTGTCACGGACACTAACTCACACCTCGGAATACACAGTATGTTTCACTCGTAGGAGGCCCCGAGTTATCGTTCGTAAACAAGACGGTTGCACCTATGGGTGTGCCAACTCTGGGTCTTCTACAAGTGAAACACACTTTATAAGCGAGCACTACACACACACTAGTGCGTCAGTTGCTGTTTTTTCCACTGCAGGTGAGTGGTTGTAGTGTGCTCGACTGATTCCAAAACTCTCAACAAAACTCTTCAACACACCTTCTCTCTCCTTTCCACGCACATCCATCCTGTGTGATGAAATATGACACAGAAAACATTGAGCATTTGTTGCCATGCTCTTCTAAAAAAAAAAAACGAAGAGGCACACATTGCGAGTGTTCCCTATTTTGTAAATAAAAGAACTGACAAACTCCTCTGTAGCTTTCACTAGTGAGCTCACGCACGCGTCTGTAAATATGATTGCATATCTTCCAGTCCAAATTATTCCTTGTAATTAGTTTAGAATTCCATCTCAGAAACACAGAGTACATAAACACATACACGCACACACCCTGCTTATGGAGCAGGGGGAGATTGGACCTAGTAGCGACCAATGAAGAGGTGGGGCCAGGAGCTATGACTCAACCCCACCAACCACAATTTAGTGAGTACTCTCTCTCTCTCTCTCTCTCTCTCTCTCTCTCTCTCTCTCTCTCTCTCTCTCTCTCTCTCTCTCTCTCTCTCTCTCTCTCTCTCTCTCTCTCTCTCTCCCTCCCTCTCTCTCTCTCCGGGGGCAATGGGACCTGACAGTGTGTCACCAAGGATTCGACAGAGGGAGCAAAAGTATGATCCGAACCGCTAGCTAAAGTCTACAACAAATCGATGCTCACAGAGCAACTGCTAGAGGTCTAGAGGACACTAAATATAATCCCCATATTTAAGAAGAGACAAACTTGAATTAATTACAGCCCAGTGTCATAACCATACAAATTATGTAAGGTAATGGAGAAGAAGATAATTAATTTACTGGTCAACAATCAAAATTTGGTTGCCAAAGATATTTGAAGATATTTTGGGGTTTCTGAATTCGAAAATGGCAGTAGGCTTTTCAGATTGACTCTAGTTTGTGAGATATTGCATACCTGCCATCAGTTAACAGGGAACTTAACCATAACGCGTGTGTATGTATATGTAGTGACAATTTGTATATACAGGTAGTTTTAATAAAGATTAGAATTATATTTTTTAATTATTTAATATTTAACAAGAGTTGTATGAACAATGACCACGTAACAATATTGTAATCTTTTTTTGTTATTTTGTCAGGATAAACATGAGTTCTTCACGATGAGTCTGCTTAAACAATCCCAATTCATTTTGTTATATTTGTAGCGAATACTCTTTCCAAAAACAAAGAAAAAATAAAATCGCAATATTTGTAGAACAAGCTTATCTTGCTTATTTTGGAGTGACACTTGGAGGTGAAGATAACTCTTGGGCTCCCCATATGGTTTGAAAAAAAAAACTGTTTAGAATGCTAACGACGGTGAAAAAATAAGCAAAGGAAAGTTTAAACTATTATTTCTGTATGGTGAGTGTGAAAGGTTTCAGTCAATAAAAGAAAGTCAAGTGGGAATATCTTGATTTGGAGTCAGCAAGGAGACCTGTGCCACACAGCGAAGACGTTACCATACCAGTGTTTACAACACTGCCTGACCTTCCGTTATCAGATGTTGAAGAAACTTAGGGCTTAGGATGTACCACAGGTGACAGCAGTGGAAGTGAATATGACATAAACATTTCAACACCCCAGCAGTTCTCCCAGGAAGAATTCAATGATCTGATACGTGACCTCAGTCTGTCAAAGCAAGCAGCTGAACTTATATTATCCAGACTAAAAGAAAAGAACTGGCTACAACAAGAAGTTAAAATAACAGCTTATCGAACAAAAGGGGTTGAAATCCTCCCTTACTTCAACCAAGATAAAGAGCTTGTATACTGAAAAAACATCCCTGGACTTCTTCGAATGAGATTTGAATATCGACCAGGAGATTGGCGGATGTTTATAGACAGCTACATTAAAAGCATGAAATGTGTCTTATTGCACAGTGATAACAAATTTGCATCTCTTCCAATTGCTCACTCAACAAAACTTTGCTAATGACCAACATAGAAGAAAATCTTACAAATAACGTTTTCATGTGCAGTAATTAGTGGTATCCGAATTATTTTACTATGTTAATCTGTTATTATATAGAATAAAGTCCTATTATGTATTACATCATTTGACTTTTGCGTGATCTAAAAAATAATTTCAATGCGATTTGTAAGTCATCTCCGCCTGATCAATATATTTTTCACATCTTTTTATGTTTTTCAACGGGATACCAAATTTATCAAAAACTGAAGCCAGTCAAGCAAAACCGATGACATATTAGGAATGAGCATTACAAACTTACTCTAAACTCGGTGTAATGTTATTGACCAGAAAATGAATGTTGACCAGTGAATCAGAGGGTGGAGAGAAGCGAATTATGAACAGTAACCAACACTTGTTTAGAGATGGTTAAATCCTGTCTCACAACATAATGCAGTTTTATGACAGAGTAACACAAGGGAAGCTGTAGAGAGAGGGATGAGTGGACTGCAAAACATCTGACACTACCTCACAACAGGCTGGAACAAAATCTTGTAGATCAGGCAGTGAATGCGTGCGCGTGCGATATCCTCTCCCAACACACACACATACACACACACATACACACATACACACACACACACACACACACACACACACACACACACACACACACACACACACACACACACACACACACACACACACACACACACACACACTCACAGAATTCTTTCGATCGAAGACCAGGCAGAACTACAAAGGGATCTGGGCAGGCTGCAGACCTGGTCCAGCAATTGGCTCCTGGAGTTCAACCCCACCAAGTGCAAAGTCATGAAGATTGGGGATGGGCAAAGAAGACCGCAGACGGAGTACAGTCTAGGGGGCCAGAGACTACAAACCTCACTCAAGGAAAAAGATCTTGGGGTGAGTATAACACCAGGCACATTTCCTGAAGCGCACATCAACTAAGTAACTGCTGCAGCATATGGGCGCCTAGCAAACCTCAGAACAGCATTCCGATATCTTAATAAGGAATCATTCAGGACCCTGTACACCGTGTACGTTAGGCCCATATTGGAGTATGCGACACCAGTTTGGAACCCACACCTAGCCAAGCACGTAAAGAAACTAGAGAAAGTGCAAAGGTTTGCAACAAGACTAGTTCCAGAGCTAAGAGGTATGTCCTATGAGGAGAGGTTAAGGGAAATCAACCTGACGACATTGGAGGACAGGAGAGATAGGGGGGACATGATAACGACATCCAAAATACTGAGAGGAATTGACAAGGTGAACAAAGACAGGATGTTCCAGAGATGGGACACAGTAACAAGGGGACACAGTTGGAAGTTGAAGACACAGATGAATCACAGGGATGTTAGGAAGTATTTCTTCAGCCACAGAGTAGTCAGGAAGTGGAATAGTTTGGGAAGCGATGTAGTGGAGGCAGGATCCATACATAGCTTTAAGCAGAGGTATGATAAAGCTCACGGTTCAGAGGGAGTGACCTAGTAGCGACCAGTGAAGAGGCGGGGCCAGGAGCTTGGACTCGACCCCTGCAACCTCAGCTAGGCGAGTACACACACACACACACACACACACACACACACACACACACACACACACACACACACACACACACACACACACACATACAAGCACGCATATACAACAGGCCTAGTGTCTAATCGACATGTGCCTAGGACAAAATGGTAACTAACTCACTCACTCACTCACTCCTCTCTCTCTCTCTCTCTCTCTCTCTCTCTCTCTCTCTCTCTCTCTCTCTCTCTCTCTCTCTCTCTCTCTCTCTCTCTCTCTCTCTCTCTCTCTCTCTCTAACAGGCGGCATTTGTTAGGGAAAGTTGCTTGATGCGTCCAGACTCAAGTATCATGTTGACTTTGTGAGTAGTGCTTACAAATGTCCCTCAGTCATCTCAGTCAGTCTCTCTCAACCAATGCCATCACAAGAGACGAAAGTTTCTGCGCCGGATCAAAAGGGTGAACCAAAGGATTCTAACCCCCCACCTGCTGCAGTCTGTTTCGTTCAAGATGTCACATTTACTGGGTTTATCATGCGTATGGTTCAAGCGTGTGTGTGTGTGTGTGTGTGTGTGTGTGTGTGTGTGTGTGTGTGTGTGTGTGTGTGTGTGTGTGTGTGTGTGTGTGTGTGTGTGTGTGTGTGTTCCTTCGGACAAACATATCTTGGACTGTAGTGAGTGAAGGTAGACGCACATGAATACTTTCTTTAGTTAGGCAAAGATATAGATTCACACTGGTGTAGGTCAGCAGTATACACCAAGGTGAGCAGCTTACTCAAGCAAGAGGACTAGTCGGCACTTAGGGCACATCTTTTGTGATTTTTTTTCTCTTCAAGCCGGTTCTCTTTGGCTGCGCAGTTGTGAATAACCTTCACCTTTGCTTTTACAATACTTACGCAAAAAATTAAGTGTCATTGACACTTTTCTTTCCTTGTATTATAAACAATGATCTTTCTGATCTATTTTAATGATGCACTGATAGTTCATGTTCTTGTTCTCCTTATTTAGTGTATTACGCTAATACGGATAGTTTTCATAACCTCTTTATTATTTATTTAATAAATCTTCTAGACAAGCAAAGCCCAGTTAAGATTCAGGTCCACAAAAATGTGAATTAATTTTAATATTCAGTGTCTTTGATATTCAACCTTTTTAATGACCAACCAAGAGAGGTTTGACCACTGGGTGTTCAGACGGTTATCCGTATCTGAGCTCCCGAATTTTTATATGAAGAATTCCTGTACTTCACCCGTGTTTTCACACGTATAAACTTCCCTCCCTACTTTCTACATGACTGCAGATGTATAGTTAAGACTATACTCAACTCTTTTAACAACACTGCTATCGAGAAACTCAGATTCTTTATTCTACCTGGAATAGTGAGTAACAACACAGTACAGGTCATGTCTAAAAACACCATGCAGGTAGCTGCATATTCCACCAGTGACCTCACAAGGAAGATGTCTTGACGTACCCAAAAGTTAAACAAAACTGTACACCATGCCATGTTAAAGATAGCTTGACGTACCCAACAGTGAAACAGGAGTCTACACCATACCATGTTAAAGATAGCTTGACGTACCCAACAGTGAAACAGGAGTCTACACCATACCATGTTAAAGATGGCTTGACGTACCCAACAGTGAAACAGGAGTCTACACCATACCATGTTAAAGATAGCTTGACGTACCCAACAGTGAAACAGGAGTCTACACCATACCATGTTAAAGATAGCTTGACGTACCCAACAGTGAAACAGGAGTCTACACCATACCATGTTAAAGATGGCTTGACGTACCCAACAGTGAAACAGGAGTCTACACCATACCATGTTAAAGATGGCTTGACGTACCCAACAGCGAAACAGGAGTCTACACCATACCATGTTAAAGATAGCTTGACGTACCCAACAGTGAAACAGGAGTCTACACCATACCATGTTAAAGATAGCTTGACGTACCCAACAGTGAAACAGGAGTCTACACCATACCATGTTAAAGATAGCTTGACGTACCCAACAGTGAAACAGGAGTCTACACCATACCATGTTAAAGATAGCTTGACGTACCCAACAGTGAAACAGGAGTCTACACCATACCATGTTAAAGATAGCTTGACGTACCCAACAGTGAAACAGGAGTCTACAGTATACTATATAAATGATAAAACAATATTTACCTAACTGGAGCATCGGAGTGGAGACTTATATCAAGTCTCCACACTGATGCTTCAGCTTTTTAGATTTACGCAGGAGAAATGGGGAGGAATCCACACATGTTCGAGAATACAAATATGCTTGAAAAATGAGACACTGTTGCGAAATTTGGATATCTGTACTGTGGTAACGTTTCGCCAACCGGTTGGTTCATCAGTTCATTTCTGAGAAGAACAGTGGAAAACGAAAAGGAGTTTGAAGTAATCAGTCCCTCAGCCTGGAGATGTGTTCAGTCCATCAGTTTTAATAAAAGTACAGCATGTGCAAGAAGGGGCTAATATACTGCAGACAGGTGAGGCGAAGCAATTGTAGAAGCGTCACCTGTTTGAAAATCCACTAGTGGAAGTAGGTCATGTCTGTTTCCTGGAGTCCCCTCATCTCCAGGCTGAGGTACTAATTACCTCAAATTCCTTCTCGCCTTCCATCGTTCTTCCCTGTATTGGACTGACGAAGCCACTGGCTGGCGAAACGCTTCCAAAATAAAGATACCCAAATATTGCAACAGTGTCTCATTCTTCAACAAATATGCTTGTAACCGAGACGACACAAACAACGTTTGTGTCGTAGACGGGTCTGAGGTGAACCATCTCGTACGCTGAGACAACGCGGAAGTTTACCGCAAAGAATGCTGTAGGGACACTCGCCACTGTATTGTACCATCCTTAATTCCTACTTCCAGCACCGTAGAACAATCGGATGATTATGAGACAAGAAGAGAAAACGAAGATGGGAAGTTGTAGACATAAGATACGAGAAGTTAAAAGGGAAGAAGGAGAATGACAAGATTCCTGGGACAGGGGCAAGAATAAGAATAGTGAGTGGGAGGCGTTTAGAGCTAAAACAGAGGTAAGGAAGGGAAAGGTTCGCTGGGTAATAACGAAGGAAATGTCCGGGACGATGGCGCCTTCACAGCATCGAGTTCTTTTTTGGAGGGATATTCTCGGGGCCTAGTTTATATCATCTTTGTTTATGCCCATCTTCCATTTTTATACTTTAATCATGTTTCCCCTCATTCTTTGTCTTACGAGCTGCTTTTCGGCTCCTACGTGACGCAGCAGTTAATTGGCCTTCACCTGACTATCACCTATGACTTGCATTCCCAACTGTATGTACTGTCCTTTCTCGCTCTCTTGTATCATTTTGAGTGACCAAGGACATAAACGTGCCCATGCTAGGCAGGTTTACTCGAACCCAGCACTTCTCAATCATATATTTGTCTAATATATTTTTAAAGCTGCCTAAATTGTTAGCTTTAATTACCTTTCTTGGCAGAATGCTCCTCTCATATACAACTCTACTGCTAAACCAATGCTATCCTATATTCTTTCTAAATCTGAATTTATCTAACTTAAATCCATTGTTCTGAGTTCTTTCTTGTTTAAAGTTTCCTTCTACGTGTATATTTCAATAATATCTACCATTCTACGTGTTACAAGAGAATGTATAAGTTAAGGTTCTCAATATATCGTCGTGTGTATATTCCTTATACAGTGAATTAATTTTGTCATGCGTTGAAGAGCAGTTAAACACTATTACAACAATAAATAACAAAAAGGCACAATACCGTGACTGGAACGATACACAAATAACCCGCACATAAAAGAGAGAAGCTTACGACGACGTTTCGGTCCGACTTGGACCATTGACTTTGTCAATGGTATTTGTGTACCAATGGTATTTGTGTACCATTACAACACTTTGAGAGGCTGCGACTAGTGAGGTGTATTACTAGTGCTGGGAAACAATACACTCGAGTATAGATATCATACGCATTTAATACCGATAAGTTGATAAAACACATATGCAACAACTCTTTCAGGATATAATCGTCAGGAGAATCAATAAACAGTGTCCTAGGAAAGAATCCTAGACCCACCCGCCACAAAACCCACACCTCTTAAACTTGGCGGTCTTGTTCAACACTGTATAAAGGAACAATCCCGGAGTTTCCCCCTCACAAAGACGAAACTTTCCAAACTCATTCGTGAAGTTTTTGATGTCGCATTTGCTGTGAAGGCGCCATCGTCCCGGCCATTTCCTTCATTATTACCCAGCGAACCCTTCCCTTCCTTACCTCTGTTTTGGCTCTTAACGCCTCCCACTCACTATTTCTATTCTCTTACCTTTCTTGCCCCTGTCCCAGGAATCTTGTCACTCTCCTTCTTCCCTTATAACTTCTCGTCCCTTCCTTTCTCGTATCTTATGTTGACCACATTACACAACTTCCCAGCTTCATTTTCTCTTCCCGTCTCATAATCATCCTTCTAATACCTTTACTCATCCCTCCCGTGTGATCCCAATGAACCCAGAATCACTCATACCATTCCTTCTTAACAGTGGAAAAGTCTATCCTGCGAGATGGAAATTCCCAAGTAATGGCAACCATTACTGCAGCTCTGCCAGAACGAAACATTTGAAGATGAATAAAAAGGCACAATACTGTGACTGGAACAATACACAGATAACCCGCACATAGAAGAAACTTATGACCACGTTTCTGTCCGACACTGACCATTAACTAGTCACGAACTAACTAGTTAATGGTCCAAATCAGACCGACACTTCGTCGGTCTGATTATTTGTGTAATTTGAAGATGTCGTAGCTCTTGATCCCAAGGTGGAATACCTGACTATATTCTCGTTACCCTTCCTTCTGAAGTCTCCTGACGTAAGCTGACAGATTTCATAACCTCATCTATGGAACCCATTGCGTGTGATGGAATATGAGAGGGAAATATAGCTAGCTTGTGTTTCCACAGTATAACTGTCATACAGAAAAGGGCAGCCGAATACGGCAGCTGTGTACAAGATTGCCGACAACAAAAGCCACCATCCCTCCATTCCATTCTGCTAACTAATTACCGTCCCTTATTTTAGTCTCTTCTCGGTCCTCATGGTAACCAGTTCCCGGCGTATGACGCACAGGACGCCGCCAATGTCTGTTTGTTGACTGTGATTTAGAGTGACGTCTGGCCAACCGTAAATATGTCACAAGAAGTAAGCTTAATGGTTCTATATTAGTGATGACGGTAAAGCCAGGAGCCATCACGGGATGTAGATCTGTTAGAGAAGTAATGTTGCTGCCTTCTGGAAATGAGATCTGTATGTGTGTGTGTGTGTGTGTGTATGTATATATATATATATATATATATATATATATATATATATATATATATATATATATAATATCATGCCGAATAGGCAGAACTTGCGATCTTGGTTTAAATAGCAATGCTCATCTTGCCATATAGGACAAGTGAAAATTTGTGTATGTAATAATTTTGCCAAAATCATTCTGAACCTAACAAGAAAAATATATTTCACTGTGTTTGTTTAGTATTAAATTACTGTAAACAAATCTAAAATATATTTAGTTGGGTTAGGCTAAAATAAATTGTTCTTGTTATAATAAGGTTAGGTAAGTTTTCTAAGATTCTTTTAGTGCAAAATTATAAATTTTTACATTAACATTAATGAAAAAAATATATATTTAAACGTATCAGAAATTTTTTTAGAAAGGACTTAATTTTAAATGAGTTCTTGCTAATTAACCAGTTTTACATATTCGGCACGACATACATATATATATATATATATATATATATATATATATATATATATATATATATATATATATATATATATATATATATATATATACATATATATATATATATATATATATATATATATATATATATATATATATATATATATATATATATATATATATATATATATATATATATATATATATATATATATATATACTTGCACACACACAAATAGTTTTTATCTACAAACTTTAAGCTTCTCGTTTAGAAAGAGAGTCTAATAATAATTTTAAAAATAACTTGCTGTTCTGAGATGAACCAGAAAAATCAAATAGGATTTGTTCTGGTAGTTCTGTATTTTGCTATGCCATGAGAGAAGTCGCTGTTCTTCAAGAAGAGTAGACACAGAATGGCGAAGCAATAGACGTATTACATATAGATTAATTCCTAGTTGAATCCTAGGTCTGCCAGACAACAATGAGAAAAACCATAACAATTTTAAAATAAACCTGAGCAAAGAATTATCTTAACAGTAATCAGTTCTCTCTCGTCTCATGATTATAATAATAATAATCTCTCGTCTCATGATTATAATAATAATAATCTCTCGTCTCATGCCACAACTACACATCCGTCATTCTGTTTGATTCTGAAAATGTGTTTGTGGATACCAAGTCCAACACTAAAATCTATCACAAATGTGCAAACCTTCTGTGATGAACCAACGCCAAACTAAAATTTATGTGTAATAACTGCGTATCATTACCCAGTGCTGCTAGATCAGCACACTTAGTGTTCATATTTGACGCGTTAGAATTTTGGAAGCAAGACTGATGAGGTGCGAGCATGTTGTTACCCATTCTCAGCCGAGTGTGGCGGCCGGGTAGTGTCACATCTGTTGATGCAAGTCAAACATAGAAGCCAAAACAGGAACTATCGGAGGTACTACATAAACAAATGTGATTGAAGGAAATCTAAAGGTTTTCAGTAACGTAACATTCAATAACATCAAGACAACTCAGTACTCTTTAGTTAACAGCTACAGTGTCAGGCAAGAACACTAAAAGGCAAGATGAAGATTCCAACTCTTTGGCAGATGCATTTGACAGAAATGAGCAGGTTCAAATTGTTATGAAATCTTGAGGGGCAACCTTGCCGGAAATGTAAAGTAATGAGAAAGAATCAATTGCAAGAATAATGGAAAGTTGCAGGAACTTCTTTCTGAAATGCAAAGGATACAGTTATATCAAATAATGTTGTAAAGCTCTGTCATAAGCTGCTTAAAATAAGTATTTTATATTTTTATCTTCATTATAACAAAATATAATTTAGATAATATCCATATTTTTTTAATCTGGATAATCAAAATTAAAAAAATATTATTAATTAAATGTTCAGTCACGATTTTTGCCATCGTTCAAAAAAAAATGACTAGTGAAACGCTTACCATTCTAAAACACACACACACACACACACACACGCGCGAAGAGGCGGGGCCAGGAGCTGTGACTCGACCCCTGCAACCACAAATAGGTGAGTACACACACACACACACACACACACACACACACACACACACACATATATATATATATATATATATATATATATATATATATATATATATATATATATATATATATATACAAAACAACCACTGTGAAAGAATAGAGAAATTCCAAGTGCGTTCGTGAATATTCACATTATCATTGTTCCTTGGTAATGTGCGTAGTCACGAAAGCGCTTGGAATTTCTCTATTCTTTCACAGTGGTTGTTTCGCATATTCTGAAATCACCTGCTTACTGTGATCTTATTGCATATATATATATATATATATATATATATATATATATATATATATATATATATATATATATATATATATATATATATATATATATATATATATATATATATATATATTGATATACCTTTGTTGAGTTTCGAAAGTTTTTCTTCTGGAGTCCGGCCATAAGGCAGGCTTGTCTTGGGCTTGCTTAGTCAATCAGGCTGTTGCTGCTGGCGACCCGCTGACCAACATATCGATCACAGCCTGGTTGATCTGGCACTTGTTGGCGATACTTGTCCAGTTTTCTCTGGAAAACTTCTACATTCGTCTCACCAGTGTTTCTCATATCTTCTGGGAAGTTGTTTAATAGTCTGGGACCACGGTTGTTGATACAATGTTCTCTTATTGTGTCCAAGGTGCCTTTGCTTTTCACTCAGTTTATTTTAGCACTTCCTTCCCTGTCTCTCACTCAGTATGTTGTTATGACAGCGTGCAGATTTAGGATTAAGCTCAAGTTATTTCCAAGTAACTATTATAATGCAAAACAACCACGGGGGGAGTGGAATGATATCTGTAGGCCTTTCTTGTTGCAATCAACACATCATCAGGAGCTTGCAGTGTTGCAGAAAGGAGGAAGTTCAAGCAAATACGTTCAGAGGAAGCGTCTTCACTCGAGCAAAGACGTTTCCTCTAAACGTATTTGCTTGGACTTCCTTCTCTTTTCTGCAACATTGCAAGTTCCTGATATGTGCTGATCGCAACACGAAATGCCTAGAGCTACCATTCAACTCCACCCCCCCCCTGTCCCCCATGTATCGCTTGTTTTCGATTTTTGCATATATTATCTCTCTCTCCTCCGCTCCAGCATATTTGGTGGACAGGTTCTAAGCCATATTCAGTCCATTCGTAATTAGCTAATTATGGTTAGCTGAGATAATTCAAGTACATACTCCTCAAGCCTGCTATTATTCTACATTCTGAGTGCTTGAAAAATATGCATTGATTATACCAGTTTTATATTTAACGTTTATTATAGAACCATGTATTTCTTAAATGTTAAAATATAGATGTGGTCCACTTGTAGTGCAAGTTCTAGGGAACCATAGCATCTGAGAAGATATGGCTTCTAGGGAAAATAATACTTGGATTTCTCCTTGAAGCCGTTTGAAAATTCCACTGCTATTGCTTCTCCATCTTTTCTAACTATATAAATATGTATGTATGAACAAAATACCACAGTGAAAATAGGATATGAAACTTAAATGCTTTCATGTGCTTACGCACACTTCGCTAACGCACTCAGCTCACACACTGAGGTCCGGAGTTCGAATCTCCTCCGGTACGGCTTGAACAGGGACGCTGTCCCTGTTCACTCATCAGTCTAAAATGGGTACCTGAGTGTTAGTCGACTGGTGTGGGTCGCATCCTGAGACCAAAACTGAACTAATTTGCCCGAAATGCTCTGCATAACAAGCCAGTTATGGTCTGTATACCTTGTACATGTACTTGTAGTAAATAAAGATATTATTATTATTATTATTATTATTATTATTATTATTATCATTATTATTATTATTATTATTATTATTATTATTATTATTATTATTATTATTATTGTGCGGTAAAAAAACAATTCATATGTTAAGCAATGAGGTAACACCTCACTCAGAGAAGGTAACAACACCTCACACAAGCAGGTCCTGCACAAACCTAACATACTCATACATTTATCAAACATAAAGATAAATTAAATTTAACTTCATGTTCTCTTGATTCATCTTCCTATTCCTCTGAAGATGTGTGTAGGCACATGAAAGCGCTCAGGTTTTATTTCCTATTATCACTGTGTTATTTTTTTCATAATTTGCAATCACACGTTTTATTGTGATTTCTTCCACAAATAGGTATGTATGAACAAAAAATAGTTTTACCGTGTTTCATCTCTAATGGGTGTATCTAAAAATGTAAGGGGGTCCTTTCTAATTTCCGGGATGATGTTTGGACTGAGACCATCCTGCATATTTTCTAGCCTTAAGGAATATCTGTATTGAGTTTAGTAAAGGTCCGCTCATTCATTGTTGGTCAATAACGCTGAAAGTTAGTGGAGGCAAGTGGAAGTTTTGTACATGTTGTTAAAGCATGGTAATGTGTGTGAAGGGATTCAGGAAAACTGGTTAGCTGAACTTGAGTTATGAAAATGGGAAGTATGGTGCCTAAACTTTGAAAGTTGAGGTGTTGGGGGATGCCGTATTTCTGTAAGTTGGGGTGGTGGGGGATGCAGTATTTCTGTAAGTCGGGGTGGTGGGGGATGCCGTATTTCTGTGCTTCACTGAATCCTGATTTCTGTGTAGTTCTGCAAAGACAGCAGTGAGCCAGTAACAGTGAAAGTTTTTTTTTTTTTTTTGGGGGGGGGATTCTTAGTGTACTTCTGGGTTATCGCTAACACACACACACACGACACACACACACACACACACACACACACACACACACACACACACACACACACACACACACACACACACACACACACACACACACACACACACACACACACACACAGGAGCTTGGACTCGACCCCTGCAACCTCAACTAGGTGAGTACACACCCACACACATTTGTGGGTGGATTGCATTTTCTTGGACTGCAAGAAGGCGTTTGACACAGTTCCACACAAGAGATTAGTGCAAAAACTGGAGTACCAAGCAGGGATAACAGGGAAGGCACTACAATGGATCAGGGAATACTTGTCAGGAAGACAGCAGCGAGTAATGGTACGTGGCGAGGTGTCAGAGTGGGCACCTGTGACCAGCGGGGTCCCACAGGGGTCAGTCCTAGGACCAGTGCTGTTTCTGGTATTTGTGAACGACATGACGGAAGGAATAGACTCCGAGGTGTTCCTGTTTGCAGATGACGTGAAGTTGATGAGAAGAATTCATTCGATCGAAGACCAGGCAGAACTACAAAGGGATCTGGACAGGCTGCAGACCTGGTCCAGCAACTGGCTCCTGGAGTTCAATCCCACCAAGTGCAAAGTCATGAAGATTGGGGAAGGGCAAAGAAGACCGCAGACGGAGTACAGTCTAGGCGGCCAGAGACTACAAACCTCACTCAAGGAAAAAGATCTTGGGGTGAGTATAACACCAGGCACATCTCCTGAAGCGCACATCAACCAAATAACGGCTGCAGCATATGGGCGCCTAGCAAACCTCAGAACAGCATTCCGACATCTTAATAAGGAATCGTTCAGGACCCTGTACACCGTGTACGTTAGGTCCATATTGGAGTATGCGGCACCAGTTTGGAACCCACACCTAGCCAAGCACGTAAAGAAACTAGAGAAAGCGCAAAGGTTTGTAACAAGACTAGTCCCAGAGCTAAGAGGTATGTCCTACGAGGAGAGGTTAAGGGAAATCAACCTGACGACACTGGAGGACAGGAGAGATAGGGGGGGGACATGATAACGACATACAAAATACTGAGAGGAATTGACAAGGTGGGCAAAGACAGGATGTTCCAGAGATTGGACACAGTAACAAGGGGACTCAGTTGGAAGTTGAAGACACAGATGAATCACAGGGATGTTAGGAAGTATTTCTTCAGCCACAGAGTAGTCAGGAAGTGGAATAGTTTGGGAAGCGAAGTAGTGGAGGTAGGATCCATACATAGCTTTAAGCAGAAGTATGATAAAGCTCACGGTACAGGGAGAGTGACCTAGTAGCGACCAATGAAGAGGCGGAGCCAGGAGCTCGGACTCGACCCCTGCAACCTCAACTAGGTGAGAACTAGGTGAGTACACACACACACGTGTGTGTGTGTAAGCACATGAAAATCCTCAGATATTTTTTCCTATTTTCACTGTGGTGTATATATATATATATATATATATATATATATATATATATATATATATATATATATATATATATATATATATATATATATATATATATATATATATATATATATATATATATATATATATATGTGTGTGTGTGTGTGTGTGTGTGTGTGTGTGTGTGTGTGTGTGTGTGTGTGTGTGTGTGTGTGTGTGTGTGTGTGTGTGTGTGTGTGTGTCGTGCCGAATAGGCAGAACTTGCGATCTTGGCTTAAATAGCAACTCTCATCTTGCCATATAGGTCAAGCGAAAATTTGTGTATGCAATAATTTCGCCAAAATCATTCTGAACCTAACGAAAAAAATATATTTCATTGTGTTTGTTTAGTATTAAATTATTGTAAACAAATCTGAAATATATTTAGTTGGGTTAGGCTAAAATAAATTGTTCTTGTTATAATAAGGTTAGGTAAGTTTTCTAAGATTCTTTTGGTGGAAAATTAAATTTTTTTTAAATTAACAGTAATGAAAAAATGCATCTTTAAACGTATAAGAGAAAATTTTAGAAAGGACTTAATTTTAAATGAGTTCTTGCTAATTGACCAGTTTTACATATTCGGCACGACATATATATATATATCTATATTATATATATATATATATATATATATATATATATATATATATATATATATATATATATATATATATATATATATATATATATATATATTCGTCTTTATGTCCGGTATATAAGAGGAACCCTTTCTATATTAGGAGCAGCAGGATAGTTTAGGCAGTTCTATTAAAGGGGGAGAGGTGAGGAATGCCTGAATTCTAGTAATTTGTTGCAAGAATTCCTGAGGGTCTTGAAATGGAAACTCAGCCAGAATAGCGGTGCTAATCTTGGTATTGGTGTGTGTGTGTGTAATTACCAGTGGAGGTTCACAAGTGTGAGTGTTAGTTACCGGTTGTTAAAGACACCTGTCGATAGACACTTAACCTTTTGTTTGTGTGCCTATATATTTGTGCCTCGAGTAGTTGTACTCCATTTCATAGTTCCGTCGTGTCCGCTCTGTCAAAGCTTTCTAAGTGTCTCTTCTAAATGACTCGCGAAATCGTAATGACCCGATTTCAACCACGGTACGGCCGAGGAGGGAACCCGTGGTTTGTTTGCATTCGTGTCATAACGATTTCGTGAGTCATGATGACGGCTTTGATGGGACTTGATCTCGAGTTCGTCACGGCCACGCTGGCGGGGGATTCATCTGTAAAAACTTGCATTTGTGGTCACAGTGGGATCCACGATAACCTCCCTATGGTGTATAAATAGACCTACTTGGATGAATCTTATTGTAGCCAACTGGCCCAGTGGTTTACGCACGGGCCTGGAGTTTCACGAATCACTTGCCGCGAATTCAGTCCCCACCCGTACCGTGATTTATCTCTTCTAAATCTTTCATTGTCTAGAGTTGTAAGCTCTAGCTTATCCTGTCGTCGTATGTCGTGACTCTCAGCTACGAGATCAATCTACTGACTGATTTCTAAAGTTTCGTTTGCGTGTTTGTGTGTGCCCAAGTGTTCCGATCTGGCTCTTCAATACATTTACGAGGATCGGCCCTAAATGTGTGTTGTACAATGTTTGTGTGATTGCATTTATAGTTACACGATGTGTGATGTCACCGTGGTTGTTTAATATATTTATAGATGGGGTTGTAAGAGAAGTAAATGCGAGGGTCTTGGCAAGAGGCGTGGAGTTAAAAGATAAAGAATCACACATAAAATGGGAGTTGTCACAGTTGCTCTTTGCTGATGACTCTGTGCTCTTGGGAGATTCTGAAGAGAAGTTGCAGAGGTTGGTGGATGAATTTGGTAGGGTATGTAAAAGAAGAAAATTAAAAGTGAATACAGGAAAGAGTAAGGTTATGAGGATAACAAAAAGAATAGGTGATGAAAGATTGGATATCAGATTGGAGGGAGAGAGTATGGAGGAGGTGAATGTATTCAGATATCTGGGAGTGGACGTGTCAGCGGATGGGTCTATGAAAGATGAGGTGAATCATAGAATTGATGAGAGAAAAAGAGTGAGTGGTGCACTTAGGAGTCTGTGGAGACAAAGAACTTTGTCCTTGGAGGCAAAGAGGGGAATGTATGAGAATATAGTTTTACCAACGCTATTATATGGGTGTGAAGCATGGGTGATGAATGTTGCAGCGAGGAGAAGGCTGGAGGCAGTGGAGATGTCATGTCTGAGGGCAATGTGTGGTGTGAATATAATGCAGAGAATTCGTAGTTTGGAAGTTAGGAGGAGGTGCGGGATTACCAAAACTGTTGTCCAGAGGGGTGAGGAAGGGTTGTTGAGGTGGTTCGGACATGTAGAGAGAATGGAGCGAAACAGAATGACTTCAAGAGTGTATCTGTCTGTAGTGGAAGGAAGGCGGGGTAGGGGTCGGCCTAGGAAAGGTTGGAGGGAGGGGGTAAAGGAGGTTTTGTGTGCGAGGGGCTTGGACTTCCAGCGGGCATGCGTGAGCGTGTTTGATAGGAGTGAATGGAGACAAATGGTTTTTAATACTTGACGTGCTGTTGGAGTGTGAGCAAAGTAACATTTATGAAGGGGTTCAGGGAAACCGGCAGGCCGGACTTGAGTCCTGGAGATGGGAAGTACAGTGCCTGCACTCTAAAGGAGGGGTGTTAATGTTGCAGTTTAAAAACTGTAGTGTAAAGCACCCTTCTGGCAAGACAGTGATGGAGTGAATGATGGTGAAAGTTTTTCTTTTTCGGGCCACCCTGCCTTGGTGGGAGTCAGCCAGTGTGCTAATAAAAAAATATATTATTGTTCCTACTGCAATATATTGTAACATAAAAATGTATTTTATTCACGTGGTGCCTCATCTTGTTCATATTCATAGTAAAAAAAATTAAATTACTAATGGCTTTGTTACACTGTCAGCCTCCTCACTGCCTGTTTTGTATGTCAGTAACACTGTCAGCCTCCTCACTGCCTGTTTTGTATGTCAGTAACACTGTCAGCCTCTTCTCTGCCTGTTTTGTGTCTGTCAGTAACACTGTCAGCCTCCTCACTGCCTGTTTTGTATCTGTCAGTAACACTGTCAGCCTCTTCGCTGCCTGTTTTGTATCTGTCAGTAACACTGTCAGCCTCCTCACTGCCTGTTTTGTATCTGTCAGTAACACTGTCAGCCTCCTCACTGAATGTTTTGTATCTGTCAGTAACACTGTCAGCCTCTTCTCTGCCTGTTTGGTGTCTGTCAGTAACACTGTCAGCCTCTTCGCTGCCTGTTTTGTATCTGTCAGTAACACTGTCAGCCTCCTCACTGCCTGTTTTGTATCTGCCAGTAACACTGTCAGCCTCTTCGCTGCCTGTTTTGTATCTGTCAGTAACACTGTCAGCCTCCTCACTGCCTGTTTTGTATCTGTCAGTAACACTGTCAGCCTCTTCTCTGCCTGTTTTGTGTCTGTCAGTAACACTGTCAGCCTCCTTACTGCCTGTTTTGTATCTGTCAGTAACACTGTCAGCCTCTTCGCTGCCTGTTTTGTATCTGTCAGTAACACTGTCAGCCTCCTCACTGCCTGTTTTGTATCTGTCAGTAACACTGTCAGCCTCCTCACTGCCTGTTTTGTATATGTCAGTTACACTGTCAGTCTCCTCACTGCCTGTTTTGTATCTGTCAGTAACACTGTCAGCCTCCTCACTGAATGTTTTGTATCTGTCAGTAACACTGTCAGCCTCCTCACTACCTGTTTTGTATCTGTCAGTAACACTGTCAGCCTCCTCACTGCCTGTTTTGTATCTGTCAGTAACACTGTCAGCCTCCTCACTGTCTGTTTTGTATCTGTCAGTAACACTGTCAGCCTCCTCACTGCCTGTTTTGTATCTGTCAGTAACACTGTCAGCCTCTTCTCTGCCTGTTTTGTGTCTGTCAGTAACACTGTCAGCCTCCTCACTGCCTGTTTTGTATCTGTCAGTAACACTGTCAGCCTCTTCGCTGCCTGTTTTGTATCTGTCTGTAACACTGTCAGCCTCCTCACTGCCTGTTTTGTATCTGTCAGTAACACTGTCAGCCTCCTCACTGCCTGTTTTGTATCTGGCAGTAACTGTCAGCCTCTTCACTGCCTGTTTTGTATCTGTCAGTAACACTGTCAGCCCCCTCACTGCCTGTTTTGTATCTGTCAGTAACACTGTCAGCCTCCTCACTGCCTGTTTTGTATCTGCCAGTAACACTGTCAGCCTCTTCACTGCCTGTTTTGTATCTGTCAGTAACACTGTCAGCCTCCTCACTGCCTGTTTTGTATCTGTCAGTAACACTGTCAGCCTCCTCACTGCCTGTTTTGTATCTGTCAGTAACACTGTCAGCCTCCTCACTGCCTTTTTTTGTATCTGTCAGTAACACTGTCAGCCTCCTCACTGTCTGTTTTGTAATTGTCATTAACACTGTCAGCCTCCTCACTGCCTGTTTTGTATCTGTCAGTAACACTGTCAGCCTCCTCACTGCCTGTTTTGTATCTGTCAGTAACACTGTCAGCCTCCTCACTGCCTGTTTTGTATCTGTCAGTAACACTGTCAGCCTCCTCACTGCCTTTTTTGTATCTGTCAGTAACACTGTCAACCTCTTCACTGTCTGTTTTGTATCGCAGTAACACTGTCAGCCTCCTCACTGCCTGTTTTCTACCTGTCAGTTACACTGTCAGCCTCTTCACTGCCTGTTTTGTATCTGTCAGTAACACTGTCAGCCTCCTCACTGCCTGTTTTGTATGTCAGTAACACTGTCAGCCTCCTCACTGCCTGTTTTGTATCTGCCAGTAACACTATCAGCCTCTTCTCTGCCTGTTTTGTGTCTGTCAGTAACACTGTCAGCCTCCTCACTGCCTGTTTTGTATCTGTCAGTAACACTGTCAGCCTCCTCACTGCCTGTTTTGTATCTGTCAGTAACACTGTCAGCCTCCTCACTGCCTGTTTTGTATCTGTCAGTAACACTGTCAGCCTCCTCACTGCCTGTTTTGTATCTGTCAGTAACACTGTCAGCCTCCTCACTGCCTGTTTTGTATATGTCAGTTACACTGTCAGCCTCCTCACTGCCTGTTTTGTATCTGTCAGTAACACTGTCAGCCTCCTCACTGAATGTTTTGTATCTGTCAGTAACACTGTCAGCCTCCTCACTACCTGTTTTGTATCTGTCAGTAACACTGTCAGCCTCCTCACTGCCTGTTTTGTATCTGTCAGTAACACTGTCAGCCTCCTCACTGTCTGTTTTGTATCTGTCAGTAACACTGTCAGCCTCCTCACTGCCTGTTTTGTATCTGTCAGTAACACTGTCAGCCTCTTCTCTGCCTGTTTTGTGTCTGTCAGTAACACTGTCAGCCTCCTCACTGCCTGTTTTGTATCTGTCAGTAACACTGTCAGCCTCTTCGCTGCCTGTTTTGTATCTGTCAGTAACACTGTCAGCCTCCTCACTGCCTGTTTTGTATCTGTCAGTAACACTGTCAGCCTCCTCACTGCCTGTTTTGTATCTGGCAGTAACTGTCAGCCTCTTCACTGCCTGTTTTGTATCTGTCAGTAACACTGTCAGCCCCTCACTGCCTGTTTTGTATCTGTCAGTAACACTGTCAGCCTCCTCACTGCCTGTTTTGTATCTGCCAGTAACACTGTCAGCCTCTTCACTGCCTGTTTTGTATCTGTCAGTAACACTGTCAGCCTCCTCACTGCCTGTTTTGTATCTGTCAGTAACACTGTCAGCCTCCTCACTGCCTTTTTTGTATCTGTCAGTAACACTGTCAGCCTCCTCACTGCCTGTTTTGTATCTGTCAGTAACACTGTCAGCCTCCTCACTGCCTGTTTTGTATCTGTCAGTTGCACTGTCAGCCTCCTCACTGCCTGTTTTGTATCTGTCAGTTACACTGTCAGCCTCCTCACTGCCTGTTTTGTATCTGTCAGTAACTGTCAGCCTCTTCACTGCCTGTTTTGTATCTGGCAGTAACTGTCAGCCTCTTCACTGCCTGTTTTGTATCTGTCAGTAACACTGTCAGCCCCCTCACTGCCTGTTTTGTATCTGTCAGTAACACTGTCAGCCTCCTCACTGCCTGTTTTGTATCTGCCAGTAACACTGTCAGCCTCTTCACTGCCTGTTTTGTATCTGTCAGTAACACTGTCAGCCTCCTCACTGCCTGTTTTGTATCTGTCAGTAACACTGTCAGCCTCCTCACTGCCTGTTTTGTATCTGTCAGTAACACTGTCAGCCTCCTCACTGCCTTTTTTTGTATCTGTCAGTAACACTGTCAGCCTCCTCACTGTCTGTTTTGTAATTGTCATTAACACTGTCAGCCTCCTCACTGCCTGTTTTGTATCTGTCAGTAACACTGTCAGCCTCCTCACTGCCTGTTTTGTATCTGTCAGTAACACTGTCAGCCTCCTCACTGCCTGTTTTGTATCTGTCAGTAACACTGTCAGCCTCCTCACTGCCTTTTTTGTATCTGTCAGTAACACTGTCAACCTCTTCACTGTCTGTTTTGTATCGCAGTAACACTGTCAGCCTCCTCACTGCCTGTTTTCTACCTGTCAGTTACACTGTCAGCCTCTTCACTGCCTGTTTTGTATCTGTCAGTAACACTGTCAGCCTCCTCACTGCCTGTTTTGTATGTCAGTAACACTGTCAGCCTCCTCACTGCCTGTTTTGTGTCTGCCAGTAACACTGTCAGCCTCTTCTCTGCCTGTTTTGTGTCTGTCAGTAACACTGTCAGCCTCCTCACTGCCTGTTTTGTATCTGTCAGTAACACTGTCAGCCTCCTCACTGCCTGTTTTGTATCTGTCAGTAACACTGTCAGCCTCCTCACTGCCTGTTTTGTATCTGTCAGTAACACTGTCAGCCTCCTCACTGCCTGTTTTGTATATGTCAGTTACACTGTCAGCCTCCTCACTGCCTGTTTTGTATCTGTCAGTAACACTGTCAGCCTCCTCACTGAATGTTTTGTATCTGTCAGTAACACTGTCAGCCTCCTCACTACCTGTTTTGTATCTGTCAGTAACACTGTCAGCCTCCTCACTGCCTGTTTTGTATCTGTCAGTAACACTGTCAGCCTCCTCACTGTCTGTTTTGTATCTGTCAGTAACACTGTCAGCCTCCTCACTGCCTGTTTTGTATCTGTCAGTAACACTGTCAGCCTCTTCTCTGCCTGTTTTGTGTCTGTCAGTAACACTGTCAGCCTCCTCACTGAATGTTTTGTATCTGTCAGTAACACTGTCAGCCTCCTCACTACCTGTTTTGTATCTGTCAGTAACACTGTCAGCCTCCTCACTGCCTGTTTTGTATCTGTCAGTAACACTGTCAGCCTCCTCACTGCCTGTTTTGTATCTGTCAGTAACACTGTCAGCCTCCTCACTGCCTTTTTTTGTATCTGTCAGTAACACTGTCAGCCTCCTCACTGTCTGTTTTGTAATTGTCATTAACACTGTCAGCCTCCTCACTGCCTGTTTTGTATCTGTCAGTAACACTGTCAGCCTCCTCACTGCCTGTTTTGTATCTGTCAGTAACACTGTCAGCCTCCTCACTGCCTGTTTTGTATCTGTCAGTAACACTGTCAGCCTCCTCACTGCCTTTTTTGTATCTGCCAGTAACACTGTCAACCTCTTCACTGTCTGTTTTGTATCGCAGTAACACTGTCAGCCTCCTCACTGCCTGTATCTGTCAGTAACACTGTCAGCCTCCTCACTGTCTGTTTTGTATCTGTCAGTAACACTGTCAGCCTCCTCACTGCCTGTTTTGTATCTGTCAGTAACACTGTCAGCCTCTTCTCTGCCTGTTTTGTGTCTGTCAGTAACACTGTCAGCCTCCTCACTGCCTGTTTTGTATCTGTCAGTAACACTGTCAGCCTCTTCGCTGCCTGTTTTGTATCTGTCAGTAACACTGTCAGCCTCCTCACTGCCTGTTTTGTATCTGTCAGTAACACTGTCAGCCTCCTCACTGCCTGTTTTGTATCTGGCAGTAACTGTCAGCCTCTTCACTGCCTGTTTTGTATCTGTCAGTAACACTGTCAGCCCCTCACTGCCTGTTTTGTATCTGTCAGTAACACTGTCAGCCTCCTCACTGCCTGTTTTGTATCTGCCAGTAACACTGTCAGCCTCTTCACTGCCTGTTTTGTATCTGTCAGTAACACTGTCAGCCTCCTCACTGCCTGTTTTGTATCTGTCAGTAACACTGTCAGCCTCCTCACTGCCTGTTTTGTATCTGTCAGTAACACTGTCAGCCTCCTCACTGCCTTTTTTTGTATCTGTCAGTAACACTGTCAGCCTCCTCACTGTCTGTTTTGTAATTGTCATTAACACTGTCAGCCTCCTCACTGCCTGTTTTGTATCTGTCAGTAACACTGTCAGCCTCCTCACTGCCTGTTTTGTATCTGTCAGTAACACTGTCAGCCTCCTCACTGCCTGTTTTGTATCTGTCAGTAACACTGTCAGCCTCCTCACTGCCTTTTTTGTATCTGTCAGTAACACTGTCAGCCTCCTCACTGCCTGTTTTGTATCTGTCAGTAACACTGTCAGCCTCCTCACTGCCTGTTTTGTATCTGTCAGTTGCACTGTCAGCCTCCTCACTGCCTGTTTTGTATCTGTCAGTTACACTGTCAGCCTCCTCACTGCCTGTTTTGTATCTGTCAGTTACACTGTCAGCCTCCTCACTGCCTGTTTTGTATCTGTCAGTAACACTCTCAGCCTCATTTCCTGTTTTGTATCTGTCAGTAACACTGTCAGCCTCCTCACTGCCTGTTTTGTATCTGTCAGTTACACTGTCAGCCTCCTCACTGCCTGTTTTGTATCTGTCAGTAACACTGTCAACCTCCTCACTGCCTGTTTTGTATCTGTCAGTAACACTGTCAGCCTCCTCACTGCTTGTTTTGTATGTATCAATAACACTGTCAGCCTCCTCACTGCCTGTTTTGTATCTGTCAGTAACACTGTCAGCCTCTTCACTGCCTGTTTTGTATCTGTCAGTAACACTGTCAGCCTCCTCACTGCCTGTTTTGTATCTGTCAATAACACTGTCAGCCTCCTCACTGCCTGTTTTGTATCTGTCAGTAACACTGTCAGCCTCCTCACTGCCTGTTTTGCATCTGTCAGTAACACTGTCAGCCTTTTCACTGCCGGTTTTGTATATGTCAGTTACACTGTCAGCCTCCTCACTGCCTGTTTTGTATCTGTCAGTAACACTGTCAGCCTCCTCACTGCCTGTTTTGTATCTGTCAGTAACACTGTCAGCCTCCTCACTGCCTGTTTTGTATCTGTCAATAACACTGTCAGCCTCCTCACTGCCTGTTTTGTATCTGTCAGTAACACTGTCAATCTCCTCACTGCCTGTTTTGCATCTGTCAATAACACTGTCAGCCTCCTCACTGCCGGTTTTGTATCTGTCAGTAACACTGTCAGCCTCCTCACTGCCTGTTTTGTATCTGTCACTAACACTGTCAGTCTCCTCACTGCCTGTTTTGTATCTGTCAGTAACACTGTCAGCCTCCTCACTGCCTGTTTTGTATCTGGAGAGTTTACCTGGAGAGAGTTCCGGGGGTCAACGCCCCCGCGGCCCGGTCTGTGACCAGGCCTGCTGGTGGATCAGAGCCTGATCAACCAGGCTGTTGCTGCTGGCTGCACGCAAACCAACGTACGAGACACAGCCCGGCTGGTCAGGAACCGACTTTAGGTGCTTGTCCAGTGCCAGCTTGAAGACTGCCAGGGGTCTGTTGGTAATCCCCTTTATGTATGCTGGGAGGCAGTTGAACAGTCTCGGGCCCCTGACACTTATTGTATGGTCTCTTAACGTGCTAGTGACACTCCTGCTTTTCATTGGGGGGATGTTGCATCGTCTGCCAAGTCAGTAACACTGTCAGCCTCCTCACTGCCTGTTCTGTATCTGTCAGTAACACTGTCAGCCTCCTCACTGCCTGTTTTGTATCTGTCAGTAACAGTCAGCCTCTGTCAGTAACACTGTCAGCCTCCTTGCGCTCAATCTTCTTACTGATGAAATATCTTGGCTTTATTAATTGTTTTGTAAATCACCCTCATTTATTGTACTCATGTGGAAGTACTAAACCCGTATTACTCATAGAGTCCATGGGCAATGGCAGGCAAGCAGGACCCTGCAGGACCCTGCAGGACCCTGCAGGGCCCAGGGCCCAGGCAGCAAGCGTGCTGGCCCATGCTACACAAGTCTATCTTACACCCACTCACCCCCATTCATGTATTTGTCTAATTTAATGCTACCTAAATTTTTTTACTTCAGTAACTCTACTCGAGAGTTGTTTCACTCATCCACAGATCTGTTACTAGTACTGTCCTATATCATTTCTAAATCTAAATTGTTTTGAGCTCTGCCTTGGTTAGATATTTTTCCCACGTTGTTTATATCGCCTTTATATATTCGTGTCTTCCACTTATACATCTCAGTCTTATCCCCTTAATTCTTCGCCTTTCCAGAGAATGCAGATTCAGTCCCCTTAGTCTATCCTCGTGAGAAAGATTTCTGATACGTGGGTTCAACTTCGTCATCATTCTCTGTAGTCAGGTTTGAGCCGAGAGAGTAGCTTCAGTTCCTGTAATCAAGAACACGAGAAAGGACGGGAGTGATCTGATTATACCTGTAGTGGCAGTAGTGTTCTAGTATGTACCACTGAGTACCAAAGATATGGCCTTGGTCTCTTCCTGTATGTGCTAGACCAGTGTCTTCCAGGCTTCCCACCTAACTTAAATTCCCCTGACAAGGCTGTGAACGATTTCCAGAGTTGTTCCGCCTTACAAGCTCAGCTTCAAAATAGGCTTTATTGCTGAATTTTTGCTCATCCAGACAGTTGCATCCTTCATCCCACAGCCTACACAGATAACATCTCTTAATGTGTAAGATAAGGGTAGGAACTCTAAATCTGAGAGAAAGAGAGAGAGAGAGAGAGAGAGAGAGAGAGAGAGAGAGAGAGAGCAAACACACAAAACCAAAATAACGGATCTCGGCTGCGTTCACGGCAGCTATGATACTCTCATTAAATCCTCGTTTGTAATTGGGTTTGTACAGGTCACTGCCATTTTTTTATCAATTTGCACCAATTTGTCCGCTTTTGGAAACAAAACAAATTACTGTATGCCTGAATTTATTTAATCACACACGCCGTGATGAACGACAGTGATGACACAGTGCGAATATGTCGAGTGATGTGTCCAGATGATGACACAGTGTATGTATCCAGATGATGATGCTACATTGTGTGTCCAGGTGATGACACAGGGTGTGTAACCAAGTACTGATGCCACACTGTGGATGTGTCCAGGTGATGATGCCACCACACTGTTTGTATGTCCAGGTGACGATGCCACCACACTGTGTGTCCAGGTGATGATGCCACCACACTGTGTGTCCAGGTGATGATGCCACCACACTGTGTGTCCAGGTGATGATGCCACCACACTGTTTGTATGTCCAGGTGACGATGCCACCACACTGTGTGTCCAGGTGATGATGCCACCACACTGTGTGTCCAGGTGATGATGCCACCACACTGTGTGTCCAGGTGACGATGCCACCACACTGTGTGTCCAGGTGACGATGCCACCACACTGTATGTCCAGGTGATGATACCACCACACTGTTTGTATGTCCAGGTGACGATGCCACCACACTGTGTGTCCAGGTGATGATGCCACCACACTGTGTGTCCAGGTGACGATGCCACCACACTGTGTGTCCAGGTGATGATGCCACCACACTGTATGTCCAGGTGACGAGGCCACCACACTGTGTGTCCAGGTGATGATGCCACCACACTGTGTGTCCAGGTGACGATGCCACCACACTGTGTGTCCAGGTGATGATGCCACCACACTGTTTGTATGTCCAGGTGACGATGCCACCACACTGTGTGTCCAGGTGACGATGCCACCACACTGTGTGTCCAGGTGATGATGCCACCACACTGTTTGTATGTCCAGGTGATGATGCCACCACACTGTGTGTCCAGGTGACGATGCCACCACACTGTGTGTCCAGGTGATGATACCACCACACTGTTTGTATGTCCAGGTGACGATGCCACCACACTGTGTGGCCAGGTGACGATGCCACCACACTGTATGTCCAGGTGACGATGCCACCACACTGTGTGTCCAGGTGACGATGCCACCACACTGTGTGTCCAGGTGACGATGCCACCACACTGTGTGTCCAGGTGATGATGCCACCACACTGTGTGTCCAGGTGACGATGCCACCACACTGTGTGTCCAGGTGACGATGCCACCACACTGTGTGTCCAGGTGACGATGCCACCACACTGTATGTCCAGGTGACGATGCCACCACACTGTGTGGCCAGGTGACGATGCCACCACACTGTGTGTCCAGGTGACGATGCCACCACACTGTGTGTCCAGGTGATGATGCCACCACACTGTGTGTCCAGGTGATGATGCCACCACACTGTATGTCCAGGTGACGATGCCACCACACTGTGTGTCCAGGTGATGATGCCACCACACTGTGTGTCCAGGTGACGATGCCACCACACTGTGTGTCCAGGTGATGATGCCAGCACACTGTATGTCCAGGTGACGATGCCACCACACTGTGTGTCCAGGTGATGATGCCACCACACTGTTTGTGTATCCAGGTGATGCCACACTGTGTGTGTCCAGGTGATGTCACACTGTGTGTGTCTAGGTGATGATGCCACCACACTGTGTGTGTCCAGGTGATGATGCCGCACTCTTTGAATGTGTCCAGGTAATAATGACACACTGTGAATGTGACCAGGTGATAATGACACACTGTGAATGTGTCCAGGTGATAATGACACACTGTGAATGTGTCCAGGTGATGAAGATTGAGACACTTATGCAGCATATGGGAATCTTTATTCAGGAAACGTTTCGCCACACAGTGGCTTCATCAGTCCAATACAAAGAGGAAGGCGTAAGGAGAGAAGGAGTATGAGGTAATCAGTCCCTCAGCCTGGAGTCGATGTGTTCAGTCCATCAATCTTGTAGAATGTACAGCATAGGGCCGTAGACGTGGCTTATATACTGTAGTGAGGTGAGGTGAAGCAGGCGGAGGCGGGGTCAATGATATAATGACACACTGTGAATGTGTCCAGGTGATAATGACACACTGTGAATGTGTCCAGGTGATAATGACACACTGTGAATGTGTCCAGGTGATAATGACACACTGTGAATGTGTCCAGGTGATAATGAGACACTGTGAATGTGTCCAGGTGATAATGAGACACTATGTGAATGTGTCCAGGTGATAATGACACACTGTGAATGTGTCCATGTGATAATGAGACACTATGTGAATGTGTCCAGGTGATAATGAGACACTATGTGAATGTGTCCAGGTAATAATGACACACTGTGAATGTGACCAGGTGATAATGACACACTGTGAATGTGTCCAGGTGATAATGAGACACTATGTGAATGTGTCCAGGTAATAATGACACACTGTGAATGTGTCCAGGTGATAATGACACACTGTGAATGTGACCAGGTGATAATGACACACTGTGAATGTGTCCAGGTGATAATGAGACACTATGTGAATGTGTCCAGGTGATAATGAGACACTATGTGAATGTGTCCAGGTGATAATGACACACTGTGAATGTGTCCAGGTGATAATGAGACACTATGTGAATGTGTCCAGGTGATAATGACACACTGTGAATGTGTCCAGGTGATAATGAGACACTATGTGAATGTGTCCAGGTGATAATGAGACACTGAATGTGTCCAGGTGATAATGAGACACTATGCGAATGTGTCCAGGTGATAATGAGACACTATGCGAATGTGTCCAGGTGATAATGAGACACTATGTGAATGTGTCCAGGTGATAATGAGACAATGTATGAATGTTCTAATAATCACGATCATCACACACACTGTATGTTTCATTAACATAGTTCAACATACACTGAATGTTCCAATAATTCATTTCGCTGTGAATGTACGATTTTCCCCGGTAATCTACAAACATATATTTACACACCTGTTCATAATGGCCCTGAACAGACAGAAACGTTTTCAATTTCATATTCAATTTGTGAATATTTCCAGCAACGGTTTTCTGGATTCCATTCTTCTATTTTTTTAAGCCGTATATTTTTTTTTGACAAATTTATAATATAATTTAACTCATCGGAGCAAAAGCTGATTCTTATGGAACGTTATTGTGGCATTTCTACATGAGAGTTTTTTTTTCTTGTATCACTCCTGGTCTGGTTATTGATTGGTCAGCGGGGGCATCGACCCCCCCAGAATACCCTCCACATATACTCTTCAAATTCTTCTTTCAGTGCTCGTGTTCATTTAAGTAGTTTGTCTGCTGTCTATATTTACTCTGTTTTTAAAGTTTCCTGGGAAATGGTATGGTGATGCCCACAACATGTGCAAAAAGACGTACAGTTCAGGTCATTTATTATAGGAAACGTTTCGCCTCGAGTGTCTTCAGTCCTAATACAGAGCAAACGTTTTCTTAGTTTTCTCTGTTTTAAAACTGAAGAAGTCACTCGTGGCTAAACGTCCCCTATAATAAATGTCCTGAGCTGTATGTGTCTTTTTCTGTAGTTTCCTAATTAGTCTTTCAGCTGTTTCTGTTGTTTGTGTGTATGTGTGTATGTGTTTGTGTGTATGTGTGTGTGTGTGTGTGTGTGTGTGTGTGTGTGTGTGTGTGTGTGTGTGTGTGTGTGTGTGTGTGTGTGTGTGTGTGTGTGTGTGTGTGTGTGTGTGTGTGTGTGTGTTCACCAGTATATTGCTTAAAAGACTTTAACTTGGTTATAAAGCTAGAAACCAGTAGGGAAACCTCGGGGTTGTCACCTCCAACTCTTGAGCTTCGTGGAATTTGCGCCCTTCTCCTTTTGTTCCTCTTCCACTCCTCCACTTTTACCCTTTCTTTCTCCCTCCACCTCTAGCCTCTCCTTCCCTTCCTTCACATGCCCTACCCACTGGTCCTCCCCATGTAATAGGATCTGCGGCGTCCTATTTCAGGCTTGCAGAAGAGCAAATGAGAGAATTCCCGTCTGAGAAATTGCAATTTGCAATAATTCTTCTTGTTTACTTGAGATAAAAGTGCGAGAGGCAAAATAAACCTCGGGAGGAAAAATAGAACAAATAAAACGGAAATTATAATGAGGAAAAGTGATACACCAAATATATAAGGGAATACAATTACTTATTACAATAATTATAAATAATGAAAGTTTTGGGAATACTTAAAACAGAAGTTTACCTGGAAGTGTTTGTTTGTACTCACCTATTTGTAGTTTCAGGGGTCAAGTCTTAGCTCCGGTGTGTGTGTGTGTGTGTGTGTGTGTTTGTGTATATATATGTATGTATGAAGTAATACTTCACCAGTTTGTGTGTTCCTCTTTTCAGTATTGTTTGTGGATCAGTGCAATGACTTCCCATTAGTATTGCATTACAATAACAATGGAAACTCGTGATTACGCAAAACAATATTGAAAAGAAGAACACGTAATATATATACTGGTGAGGTATTACCTACACTCAAGTATCAGTTCTGTGTAAACCACTCTAAGGGTCCCGTTAACAGCAGTGAGAGGAGGCATGCATAGTCCCACCTATCCCCGCCTCACCTCACAATAATTGAGCTCGTGCTGACTCCCCACCATATACATCCCTTGCCTGGAGTATACCTGGAGAGGGTTTCAGGGGTCAACGCCCCAGCGGCCCGGTCTGTGACCAGGCCTCACAAAGGATCACAGCCTGATCAACAAGACTTGCTGAACGACAACAGCAGAACAAGTGAGCATTGACTAAAGACAACTCCTTTTCCTTCCTGGACGAAAAGTTTGAGGCAGCATCAGCAACCTTAAAAGCAAATGTGATAAGGATATAATGCTGGCTTCCAGCATTACACGAGAGAGAGAGAGAGAGAGAGAGAAAGAGCATGTGAATATACTGAACAAGCAAGCGAGCAGACGACGTTAAGAGAGGAGAATAAAAGGGGTTGTGTTGTGTATGTATGGTATACAATACTGACAAGATGAAGAATTAAACACAAGGACGTAATTGGAAGACAGTAGAACTATATACAAAAGATATAGGTAATCAGTCCCTCAGCCTTGGAGTTGGTGAAGAACACCGTAGTCATGGAGAGTCTGACCCTTTACCACTACGGTGCTCTTCACCAACTCCAAGACTGAGGGACTGATTACCTCATCCTTTGCAAATAGTTCTACTGTCTTCCAGTTACTTAGAATTTGTATTGATAAAGCCACGGGTGGTGATACGTTTACCCAGATGTTGCACATGTCTAATTCTTCATTTTGTCGGTATTGTGTTGCTGTGGCACAGGTGTGAAGAAGAAATGCTTAGGTAACTAGGAAGACAGGTGGAAAAGATCGGTGGATACATGGATAGTTGGACAGATATAAAGGAGAGCCTTTATTGAACAATGTTTCTCTCCAGGAAATATTTATTTAAAATGTTTCGACCATGAAAGACTTTACTGGAAGTCTTTTTGGTCAAGTAAGGCCATTATTCTACAATGTTTCGCTCAGTATTTTCCAAGAAAGGTTCGCCTTGTTACGTGTCTAGGTTTTACCGCATTTGTCGGCAATTTTCCTGTCATCCCATCCGAAAAATTGTCGGGGAGAGAATAAAGAGAAAATGAAAACTGGAGTAGGAAAATGGATCAGCAAATATGCAGAGAAGAAAAATATAGGAAGAAAATACGAAAATATATAAAAGCAAATAACTCTAAAACAAGGACAGGCAAAGAATATATATATATATATATATATATATATATATATATATATATATATATATATATATATATATATATATATATATATATATATATATATATATGCTTTAGGAAAGGTAGGGTGTGTGTGTGCCAGGTGTTTACAGTGAAACATATAAGTGAACAGTATTTAGATAAGGTTAAAGAGGTTTTTGTGGCATTTATGGATTTGGAAAATTCGTATGACAGGGTGGATAGGGGGGCAATGTGGCAGATGTTGCAGGTGTATGGTGTAGGAGGTAGGTTACTGAAAGCAGTGAAGAGTTTTTACGAGGATAGTGAGGCTCAAGTTAGAGTATGTAGGAAAGAGGGAGATTATTTCCCAGTAAAAGTAGGCCTTAGACAAGGATGTGTGATGTCTCCGTGGTTGTTTAATATATTTATAGATGGGGTTGTAAGAGAAGTAAATGCGAGGGTCTTGGCAAGAGGCGTGGAGTTGAAAGATAAAGAATCACACATAAAATGGGAGTTGTCACAGTTGCTCTTTGCTGATGACACTGTGCTCTTGGGAAATTCTGAAGAGAAGTTGCAGAGGTTGGTGGATGAATTTGATAGGGTATGTAAAAGAAGAAAATTAAAAGTGAATACAGGAAAGAGTAAGGCTATGAGGTTAACAAAAAGATTAGGTGATGAAAGAGTGGATATCAGATTGAAGGGAGAGAGTATGGAGGAGGTGAATGTATTCAGATATTTGGGAGTGGACGTGTCAGCGGATGGGTCTATGAAAGATGAGGTGAATCATAGAATTGATGAGGGGAAAAGGGTGAGTGGTGCACTTAGGAGTCTGTGGAGACAAAGAACTTTGTCCTTGGAGGCAAAGAGGGGAATGTATGAGAGTATAGTTTTACCAACGCTCTTATATGGGTGTGAAGCATGGGTGATGAATGTTGCAGCTAGGAGAAGGCTGGAGGCAGTGGAGATGTCATGTCTGAGGGCAATGTGTGGTGTGAATATAATGCAGAGAATTCGTAGTTTGGAATTTAGGAGGAGGTGCGGGATTGCCAAAACTGTTGTCCAGAGGGCTGAGGAAGGGTTGTTGAGGTGGTTCGGACATGTGGAGAGAATTGAGCGAAACAGAATGACTTCAAGAGCGTATCAGTATGTAGTGGAAGGAAGGCGGGGTAGGGGTCGGCCTAGGAAAGGTTGGAGGGAGGGGGTAAAGGAGGTTTTGTGTGCGAGGGGCTTGGACTTCCAGCGGGCATGCGTGAGCGTGTTTGATAGGAGTGAATGGAGACAAATGGTTTTTAATGCTTGACGTGCTGTTGGAGTGTGAGCAAAGTAACATTTATGAAGGGATTCAGGGAAACCGGCAGGCCGGACTTGAGTCCTGGAGATGGGAAGTACAGTGTCTACACTCTGAAGGAGGGGGTGTTAATGTTGCAGTTTAAAAACTGTAGTGTAAAGCACCCTTCTGGCAAGACAGTGATGGAGTGAATGATGGTGAAAGTTCTTTTTTTCGGGCCACCCTGCCTTGGTGTGAGTCGGCCAGTGTGCTAATAATAAAAAATATATATATATGCAATAAGATAACAGTAAACATGTGATTTCAGAATATGCAAAACAACCACTGTGAAAGAATAGAGAAATTTCTCTATTCTTTCAGTGTTTGTTTTGCATATATATATATATATATATATATATATATATATATATATATATATATATATATATATATATATATATATATATATATATACATATGAACGAGTGAGAGGAGAAATGGGAAATTGTGTATAAGAAGAGTGTAAGATCCACGAAGGTGAATGAAATAGAGGCCAGTGATAAAAAGACTTAATCTGGGCGCATAAAGTTGCGAGGTGGGTAATTGAAAATCCATATCTTGCACTTCCTGCCTTTGTACATTGCTTTCACCGTTCGCAGGGGAGATCTGTGCTTTTACTCCTCTGATGAAGGCAAGAAGTAGCATCGGTCAGTAACAGTACCAGAATTTGCAGGAGTACTAGCGTTAGTAGCTGCTCCAGCAATAATATTAGTGTCGTTAGCTTGACCCATTATGCAACACCTTCAGCATTATAAGCAGCATCAGTAATATCACAAGAAGTGTCAATAAAAGTGTTAGTAACAATAACAACGTCAGCAATACCTACTGCTGAAACATTAACATGGCGGTGATGGTGATAATGTGTAGTTTAGACAGTTGGTTACACAGTCGGGCTGGTAATGCTAAAGGAAAAGCGGGGGTGGAAGTGGGGAATGGAATGGGATTAAATTGGACAGGGAAGTAGAATGGGGGTATGTAAGGATAGATTAGTATAAAGAGGTAAATGGCCCGTTCACCTTTTAATTTTGTTTTGGAAAGAATAATTGATGCTTGTAGAGGGGGATTAGTTTTGAGACATTATCAGTTTTGCTGATCCCTGTACTACTTTACAGTTGGTGACTGCCTTGTTACTACCTGGGTAGATACTAGTGTTACTTTTCTGCTGCCTGTCTGCCTGTCTTGCCAACTGCTGGTGCCTGAGTCCTGGTGTAGCAGCTGTTAATTTTCCTCCACCTTCTTAACGTAACTAAAGCTTGCTGCTTCTTCATATTACTCTTCAACATGAGTTTTTTTCTGGTAACAATGCATCCGCATCTTCTATTATATATATATATATATATATATATATATATATATATATATATATATATATATATATATATATATATATATATATATATATATATATATATATATATATATATATATATAATATGTATATATATATATATATATATATATATATATATATATATATATATATATATATATATATATATATATATATATATATATATATATATATAATATATATATATATATATATATATATATATATATATATATATATATATATATATATATATATATATATATATATATTAGCAATTTATACATATGCATACATGTATTTCTTTTGTATTCATAGTCTGATTTTATGTCATGGTGGGCGGGAATGTCCGCCTTTTGAATTTCTGAATGAGAAGATTAATTACTGACTTCATATTAAGAACGTGGGGTCTGTTAAGTCTCTTTGTTCCCTCCTGTATAGTAAGCCTTTATTAAGTTTTCTACGTCCCTAACTGGTGACAGTACTGTTTCCTCTCCCTCTCTCTCTCTCTCTCTCTCTCTCTCTCTCTCTCTCTCTCTCTCTCTCTCTCTCTCTCTCTCTCTCTCTCTCTCTCTCTCTCTCTCACACACACACACACACACACACACACACACACACACACACACACTAAAGTGTTACAGGCTAAGAGCTCTTAACTGTTTTAACACATTTAAAAGCCTTTCCTTAGTAATGTCTTCATTATTAATATGTTTAATAATATAAAAACACATACTGAGGCGGGTGAAGTTGGAACAAGCAGTGGTAACAAAGATTTCATTGAGTTGTTAAGTGAGTTTATTTTAGTAATGTTTGTATATTGCGTCAACATGCAGCAGACTCTGGTATTTTTAGGGATGTATGATCGCCTGTGAAGTGATGTCCTTGAGAAGGGCACACCTCAAGTGTAGTTGCTGGTGGTTGCTCGTCTTGTGGCATAAAAGCTGTCTTCTTACTATTAGCGAAGCGAAACCTAGCTTGGAATCTTGATAACAGTGATCATATACAAAATAATACAGCAAGGTCACCCAAGTCTCCCGTGTGCTCCAGGTCACCACATGGACAAGCCCCGGGTCGGGACTCTGCCGGCGAATCAAACTGGAACTAAGGTGTTGAAGGCTCTGCTGAAATTACACATCCCTCCAGGCTGGATCCAGCCAAGAGAGAATTCGCCTTTCAAGGTCTTCAACCTTGTCAGAGAGTCACAGTTTAGTCCTAACAAGTGGCGCATACTGAAGATGTGAACGAACTTGTGTTTCCTGTTGAGTTTTGCTGCCTTTGCTGATGTGTAGGTATGAGGTACGCCTTAGCGTTTTAAGCTTTTGGCTGTTTTGCGTGTAAGATCTACCACTTTATTCTTCGTGGTCACTGCGGAGTCATATTTGACATCTAGATTGTTAACTTCGTTACTGCTATTTAATACTTCATTCATATTTACCTCAGCTCCAGTATTAGTGTCATGCTGCTGTAAACCATTGTTCTCTCTCTCTCTCTCTCTCTCTCTCTCTCTCTCTCTCTCTCTCTCTCTCTCTCTCTCTCTCTCTCTCTCTTTCATCCACCTTTTCAAGGAGAAGAAGGACTTATCGTCTTCCGAGGACCAGGAGGAACTTGAGAATCTTTTCAGAAGTGAAGTGGCCCTTTGAGAGCCTTGGTGACGGGTACCGTCCCCACCACCTCTCACCAATCCCTCTTTCCTCTCTTCCTCTCGTTCCCCCTCATTCCCATCTTCTCCGCTCATCTTTCGCCTTTTTCCCTTCTTTCCATTTCCACTTCTTCCTCTTCTTTCTAAATTCCTCCCTTTTCTACTCCTTCCTCTAGCTCCTGCCTCCTTCCCATCTCCTCCACTCAGTTTTGGTCCTACCGTCACATCTCCAATCAATCTCACTCTTTCTCATTTTATTTTCCCATTCTACTCCACTTTTTTCTCTCGTCCCACCCTGTTCTCCTCTGTTCGGAGGAAGCGCCTCTGGTTTACTGCCTCAAGAACCCAGGTTCAATCCCTCTAGTGAGGCGACTAGCAGGGAATATGGGTATCCTCCTGGCCCATCTTCATTATCACACACACACAGTGGAGGCTGGATCCATGCATTGCTTTAATGTTCGATAAAGCTCATGGGGAAGGGATAGAGTGGACCTAGTAGCAACTAGCGAAGAGGCTGAGCCAGGAGCTATGCCTCTACCCCTGCAACCACAACTAGGTAAGTACACACACTCGGGGCTGTGAATCGACCCCTGCAACCACAGATAGGTGAGTGTACACACACACACACACACACACACACAATCATAAATACAATAATAAAAATAATTCCACAAATTCTATATTGAACTTCGTCTCCCAAATACTTCCTCCTCTGTCCCCCTTGTTCCTCTTTTTCTAGATATTTTTCTTTCTGTCTTCTCTCTCTTCAATTATTCGCTTAAAAACCTCTTTGACTAGAATTATATCTACTGATTTTAATGTCGTATGTTATGTATGGACGTTATTCTTGTAGAAAAGATCACTACGGTCGCAGAAACAACTAGAAGAGCAACACAGTAACAGAAGCAGCAACACAGTAACAGAAGCAGCAACACAGTAACAGAAGCAGCAACACAGTAACAGAAGCAGCAACACAGTAACAGAAGCAGCAATCCAAAGGTTCACGCATACAAAGGCAAAACGCCCACTCACTTCACCTTGTTTCCCATTTGCCCACCATTCTGCCCACCCGTTCCAACATTCCACTCACCATGCCGCCCACCCGCCCCACTTTGCCGCTTCTTCGGGATATCCACCTACCTGGAGTTTGACTCAAGAAATCGTAATGACACGATTGCAAACAAACCATACCCCCGGCCGGGATTGAACCCGCGGTCATAGAGTCTCAAAACTCCAGCCCGTCGCGTTAGCCACTAGACCAGCTAGCCACAATAAGATTCATCCAACTAGGTATATTTCTACACCATAGGAAAGTTAGCACAGGCACCTCTGTGACCACAAATGCAAGTTTTTACAGACGAATCTCCAGCTAGCGTGGCCGTGACGAACTCTAGCTCAAGTCCCTTCACTGCCGTCAACATGACTCAAGAAATCGTAATGACACGATTGCAAATAAACCATACCCCCGGCCGGGATTGAATCTTATTGTGGCTAGCTGGTCTAGTGGCTAACGCGACGGGCTGGAGTTTTGAGACTCTATGACCGCGGGTTCAATCCCGGCCGGGGGTATGGTTTACCTGGAGTTTGCCTGGAGGGCATTCCGGCGATCAACGCTCCCGCGGCCCGGTCCACGACCAGGCCGCCTGGTGGATCAGGGCCTGATCAACGAGGTTGTTACTGCTGGCCGCACGTAGTCCAACATACGAACCACAGCCCGGCTGATCTGGCACTGACTTTGGGTATCTGTCCAGCTCCCTCTTGAAGACAACCAGGGGTCTGTTGGTAATTCCTCTAATGGCTCGTGGGAGGCTGTTGAACAGTCTTGGGCCCCGGACACTTATTGTGTTTTCTCTTTGTGTACCAGTGGCGCCCCTGCTTTTCACTGGGAGTATGTTACATCGCCTGCCAAGTCTTTTACTTTCGTAGGGAGTGATTTCTGTGTACATGTTAGGAACCAGTTCGTCCAGAATCTTCCTGGTGTAGATTATATATCTCGCCTGCACTCCAGTAGGGTTATGTCAGAAATCTGGCATACATTGGCAGGGTTTTGAGGCTCATTCATGAAAAAAAATTTTGGATTGTCTATCTTTAGACTGATTAGTGTCTCGCTGAACACAGAGTCTTATTGAGATTTCAGTATCTCACTTATATCTTTGTTGTCGTCAGTGAAGGATCCATCTTGTGTGAGCAGGGACCTACTTACGTTCTGCTTAATGTGGTTTTAGGTTAAGACTGGAACTAATCCATGGATACTGAACACTTGCTAAACAGCTGTTTTGTGCGTGTTTAATATAAAACTAATATATTTTGGATTGATCGTCACTTTCCAGCTACACTACCTCCCTCGACATCTCCTTCACTAATATTTTTACCTTTTCGTCTTACCTAACTATGAGGGCAAATCGGAAAGTCTTTGCATACATTATTTTTTCTTGACAAACATAAATTTACAGCCCCAATCTCGCCCCCATCGATTTCTATCAGTTCGGGGCCGCTGAAGAAGTTGCTGGGAGGACAGCGTTTACGACAAATGATGATGTGATAACATTAGGTTATCCTCCCTTAAGTCAATGTGACCTGACCTGACTAGGTTGGGTGCATTGGCTTAAGCCGGTAGGAGACTTGGACCTGCCTCGCATGGGCCAGTAGGCCTTCTGCAGTGTTCCTTCGTTCTTATGTTCTTATGTGAAAGACATAAACTGGTAGCTCGCTGGGATAGTGCTTCAGTAAGTTTACTTAGGCACAATTACACATAAATAACAAGTATGATACATAGTGTAAATTACCTCGGATAACCCAGAAAACTCAGATAAAGCGACCTGGTGATCTAACCAAGGGCTACACTGTATTTTTTGTTAGGAAGCATTCATGGCTGTAGAGACTGCTTCCTTCTGTCATGGTATCTCCCTAACACTCTCCTGTCCCACGTCTCTTGTGCCCCACCTTCAAATCTCCTGAAGCTGCAGGGCCCCTAATCCCGGAGGGGCCCCGGAAGCCACTTTAGTCCACATTGCTTAAAAATTTTGGGTCTACTTATGAGAAGGGTTTTTTTTTTAAACAATAATATAGTGTAATTCAGTACAAGATAATAGGTAAAATAAAAATTAAAAGATTATTAGATTATTATGTAGGCTAGCAGTTGCTGGTTGCGAAGGGGCCGCCCATAGCAGTTTAAGCTTTAGGGCCCCAAAAATGTAGGTCCGCCACTGGGTACCCCTCCTCGAGCCTTCCTCTACTGCTACTCGCCGCCTTCTCCGTCTTCATAACCACACACAACAGTATGCACAAGAGGCATTTCCTGATCTTTATAGTTAATTACCTGACTATTACAGAAGCAGCCGACACTGACGCCGCCAGGGAACCACCTCGTTAGAGGCGCCCATAATCAAACCCGGGAAATTGGCAATTAGCCTTGGTGGTGGGAGGAGCGTCCTAGGGAAGACAACACCAGCAGCCCCGCCCCGCTCCGCCCCGCCCCGCACCCCGCTGTTCTGGCTACCCACCAGGCAGGTACCCCTCATTATCACTCCATTACTGCCTCTGGTACCTGCCTCTCCCCATGCCCCTCCCCAAAGCCTTCCAGAGCCTCTTTCCAACACCCCAATCCCTCACCAAACTCCTCCCCAAACCCCTCCTCAACTCCCTCTTGCTTTCCTCTACCCGAACCCTCCCCGTCACTGGAGAGTGATAGAAGCTATTGGGGAAGGGAGAAGGATGAGAGGGAAATACGTGGACAGTGATGGAAAGTGGAACCGAGATGGTGGCAAGGTCTAGTGAAGACGTAAATTATTATTATTATTTTATTATTGTATTATTATTATTATATTTTGATTACTATCATTATTATTATTATTATTGTTGTTGTTAAGGAAGCACTGAACCCTTAAGTAATAAACCGCCTGGGCAACAGGCGGAAATCTTGGTCGGAGAAAGGGTTGGATAGCTTCAACTCCTTGAATTAAGAGCCCTTCGCTAGCATTATGTCACCGACTTTGATGTAGAGCAGTGAGGAAGGACAGTGGAAGAGGAGACGTAAGGAGAAATGATGGAGGAAGATGATGGATAATTAGGAAAGATTGTAGAAAGGAAGGGAATAACGTGGCTAGACAATGTTGAGTGAATGGAAAGTATTGCAGTTATACTAGGTTGAGAGGATTGACAGGGAAAGGAGATTGCAAGAAATAAGTAAAAAAAGAGTGTGAATATGTGTCTGTCTTTATCTGTGTGTCTAACAGACAGACTGACTTAGAGCACTTAGTGATGAAGTTGAAATACTGAGGCAGGGGATGTAATTTGACTATGCACTTACCATGAAGAGCCACGTGCAGAGGTAGAGCAGCCAGGAAACTTACAACATTAAGGTGCATCTCGTACTTGCTCGATAGCAGTTGCTGCAAAACTCACAAGTTCTTTCTCGCCTTAACTCTACACAACTCTCCTGACCTGCTTATCTTCTCTGTCTTGTGGATAAGATCGAGGAAGACACAAGGCAACTCATCTCGGCATTTGAAGCCGAACTTGCAACAATGTGGCCATGTCTGTGGCCGTATTGTTTTGTGGGAAACAAATACTCTCAAGGTCTGCCACAGACGAAGTTATCTTGAAGGCGAGCAGTCTCCTGCAGCTCCACACATCAAGGGGTGTTCTCCTATGTTAGTTATGGGCTCTTTGCTCAAAGATTTGACGCTGCCTTCCTCCTGAAAAAGATAATCATAACTATAATCGTAAAAGGTGTGGTACGGTAAGCCAGTGGAAGGCCACAGTCAGAAGACCAAAAGCGCCAGCTGCGGGTCATTATATGACTGAGACCCGAATCAGGAAACACTTGTCCTGTTTCCTGACAGACCTTACCTATCTATTGGCTTAAGCCGGTGGGAGAATTGGATCTGCCTCGCATGGGCCAGTAGGCCTGCTGCAGTGTTCCTTCTTTTTTATGTTCTTATCCCTATCTTAACCTCTTCTCGAATGAAACATGATTAACTCTCATTACATGGTTGGTGTAAGGCTACTACGGGTTTAGCGCGTCCCCATGAATATAATAAGTCAGCAGCGTTGTTCTGGCTGTATCTTTCTCGAAGACTTCCCACCATCCAGTAACTCTGATTTACAACACAAAATCATTTCAGAAAAGCAAAAGCAAATATTACATAACATCGATTCAATTATTTTTCTTTTGCTGTCACCAGTTAGGTTTTGAAGCGATAAGTTTAGATTATTTCGCTGTTTTGTCTTCAACTTTTAACACACGTGTATTTTTCCTTAAATAAAGTTGATATTGCAATCGGGTAACTGGTAATGGACGATTTTAAAACTAATTTTTCCGTGATTGGGGTTTATTTTCTTAGGTTACCGAAGAATTATACCCAACTCACTCAGCACATAAAATTTTCTGAAATCGTTGATTTTTTTATTTTTTTTTTTTTTTTTTTTTTTTTTGAGTTTTAGTTCATTGCTGATATCTCACGTACGGACTTACAAAACTATTAAATTTACTGATCTTGACACTGTTAGATTACATTATATAATTTTCCAACATTTTAAACAATATGTGTAAGCTTATTCTTTGTTAAATTTTATTTTTTTTTTTTGTGATATAAATGGTTATTCTAAACCATTTATATCACAAAAGTTGAAGATTGAGACACTTTTGCAACATCTGGGAAACGTTTTGCCAGTCAGTAGCTTCTTCGGTCCAGTACAGAGAAGAACGGTGGAAGATGAGAAATTTGAGGTAATCAGTCTCTCAGCCTGGAATCGATGTGTTCAGTTCATCAATCTCAAGATTGATGTGTTCAGTCTGTCAGTCTCCTGACTGATGGTTTAACATCAATTCCAGGCTGAGGGACTGATTACATCAAACTGCTCCTCATCTTCCACCGTTCTTCTCAGTACTGGACTGAAGATGCCAATGACTGGCGAAATGTTGCACAAGTATCTCAACCATGAACTTTTTTAATTTACTTTCTCTGATTGAGCAGATGGCTTAGAATTTTGCAGCAACGAACATGGGAATCGTAAAACAGTTTCGTAGATCCATTGGTCAGATAGACAAACTCACTACGTACATTGTAGTAAAGCTCACTACGTACATTGACTAAGTCAATGTACGTAGTGAGATTTACTACGTAATTTAACTCACTGTTTGTTGATCCATATCACCAGGTTTGTAGTATCTAATATAACTATTTTTTTCGCTTCCTTGTTTTTAAATGTACGTGGCGGTCTCAAGGTAGGTCTGGTGAAGTTGATCCAGATCGTACAAAAGAAATAAACCTATCTAATCTGGAGAGGTCTTGACCTAGTTCGGTGTGGTTTTGACCTAGTTCGGTGTGGTTTTGACCTAGTTTGGTGTGGTTTTGACCTAGTTTGGTGTGGTTTTGACCTAGCCAGGTGTGGCTTTTTACTTAGTCTGGTACAGTCTTGACCTTGTCTGGTGTACTTTTGACCTAGTATGGTGTAGTCTTGACCTAGTATGATGTAGTCTTGACCTAGTATGATGTAGTCTTGACCTAGTCTGGCACAGTCTTGACCTAGTCTGGTGCAGTCTTGACCTAGTCTGGCAAAGTCTTGACCTAGTCTGGTGCAGTCTTGACCTAGTCTGGTGCAGTCTTGACTTAATCTGGTACAGTCTTGACCTAGTCTGGCACAGTCTTGACCTAGTCTGGTGCAGTCTTGACCTAGTCTGGCAAAGTCTTGACCTAGTCTGGTGCAGTCTTGACCTAGTCTGGTGCAGTCTTGACTTAATCTGGTACAGTCTTGACCTAGTCTGGCACAGTCTTGACCTAGTCTGGTGCAGTCTTGACTTAATCTGGTACAGTCTTGACCTAGTCTGGCACAGTCTTGACCTAGTCTGGTGCAGTCTTGACTTAGTCTGGTGCAGTCTTGACTTAATCTCGCCTTCACTAATTAATATTCCATATATCTGCATCACCTCTAGAGGTTTCCTTAAAGTTAGAACCTCAGTGTGGTTCTTTTAACTGTTTGTTGAAAGAGAGAATTGGAACTGGAGAGACAATATTATATAAAACAAATAACCCGCAGTTAGGAGACTGGAACTTATGGCGACGTTTCAGTCTGACTTGGACCATTAACCAGCCACGGTCTTGTGATTTTTTATTCGTAATGTTATGTAAGATTAATTCCTACATTTCTTTTGTTTTCTGAAACTTAGAGAGAGAGAGAGAGAGAAAGAGAGAAAGAGGGAGGGAAGGAGGGAGGGAGAGAAAGTTCCAAGGGTTGTTGGAGGCCTGGTCTGGGACCGGACCGCGGGGGCAGTGACCTCCGGAAGAGACTCCGGGTAAACTTCATGTCAGAGATATTGTGTTTGATCGCGTTTCCAACAATTTTTTCTAATATTAAAAAGAACGTCTATTTTACTACGACCTTTAGGATACTTTTAGAACTCTGCTTTACGCAGTTATAAAACAGGGTGAGAGAGAGAGAGAGAGAGAGAGAGAGAGAGAGAGAGAGAGAAATAGGATCAATCCACAAAAGCAAGGCTCCACCCACTCCAGCATCACTGGCCACCTCTCTGCCTCTCGTCCTCTCCTGCCTGGCTGCCTGCCGAGCTGGCCGCCCGCCTGCCTGCATGTCTGCCTGGCTGGCTGGCCGGTAACTGGCTGCTTTCCTGAAAGCCTGCCTGGCTTGCTGTCTTCTTGTGAAGGCCTTCCTGGCTGGCTAACTTCCTGAAAACCTGCCTGGCTGGCTGACTTTCTGAAAGCCTGCCTGATGGCTGTCTTCCTGAACACCTGCCTGACTGGCTGACTTCCTGAAAGCCTGGCTGTCTAACTGGCTGCCTTCTTAAAAGCCTACCTTTCTAGATGTCTTTCTGAAAGCCTGCCTGGCTGGCTGCCTTTCTGGAAGCCTACCTTGCTGGCAGTCTTCCTGAAAGCCTGCCTACCTGGCTGGCTCTCTTCCTGAAAGCCTGCCTGCCTACCTGACAGGCTGTCTTCCTGAAAGCCTGCCTACCTGGCTGGCTATCTTCCTGAAAGCCTGCATGGCTGGCTACCTACCTGCCTGCCCAGTTGCCCGCTCGCCTGACTAAGCTGCCTGTCAGGCTGACTGTTACAACACAAGGCTTGTTACTTTTGTAACACCGGTAATTACCCACCGGTAAAGCTCGGTAATTTAATCAATTATATTACTCTCCTTCCATTGATAATTTACAGAGTAATTTGTTTTAAGCATATTATTCAGTCTTTACTTACCGATATTATTATTATTATTATTATTATTATTATTATTATTATTATTATTATTATTGTAGGGATGCATTAAGCCCGTAAGGGTTACACGGAAAAGGGAGTTAATCGGGACTGATTCAAAGAAAGAAATGACAGGTTCAGTTCCTTGGATGAAGGCATGTTGTATTTAACATTCAGGCACCAATATTAACACTCAGACATAAATACATCGTCTATCAAAGACCTCACTATGAAACGTAGCCCCACACCTCTAACTTCTATAGTGGGCGTCAATACCATCCCCTGTGGGTACTGTACCAAGATTTTTTTTTTTTTATTATTAACACACTGGCCGATTCCCACCAAGGCAGGGTGGCCCGAAAAAGAAAAACTTTCACCATCATTCACTCCATCACTGTCTTGCCAGAAGGGTGCTTTATACTACAGTTTTTAAACTGCAACATTAACACCCCTCCTTCAGAGTGCAGGCACTGTACTTCCCATCTCCAGGACTCAAGTCCGGCCTGCCTATTTCCCTGAATCCCTTCATAAATGTTACTTTGCTCACACTCCAACAGCACGTCAAGTATTAAAAAACATTTGTCTCCATTCATTCCTATCAAACACGCTCACGCATGCTTGCTGGAAGTCCAAGCCCCTCGCACACAAAACCTCCTTTACCCCCTCCCTCCAACCTTTCCTAGGCCGACCCCTACCCCGCCTTCCTTCCACTACAGACTGATACACTCTTGAAGTCATTCTGTTTCGCTCCATTCTCTCTACATGTCCGATCCACCTCAACAACCCTTCCTCAGCCCTCTGGACAACAGTTTTGGTAATCCCGCACCTCCTCCTAACTTCCAAACTACGAATTCTCTGCATTATATTCACACCAAACATTGCCCTCAGACATGACATCTCCACTGCCTCCAGCCTTCTCCTCGCTGCAACATTCATCACCCATGCTTCACACCCATATAAGAGCGTTGGTAAAACTATACTCTCATACATTCCCCTCTTTGCCTCCAAGGACAAAGTTCTTTGTCTCCACAGACTCCTAAGTGCACCGCTCACCCTTTTCCCCTCATCAATTCTATGATTCACCTCATCTTTCATAGACCCATCCGCTGACACGTCCACTCCCAAATATCTGAATACATTCACCTCCTCCATACTCTCTCCCTCCAATCTGATATTCAATCTTTCATCACCTAATCTTTTTATCCTCATAACCTTACTCTTTCCTGTATTCACTTTTAATTTTTTTTCTTTTGCACACCCTACCAAATTCATCCACCAACCTCTGCAACTTCTCTTCAGAATCTCCCAAGAGCACAGTGTCATCAGCAAAGAAATATATAGGAGAAATAGGCAGAAATCTTTGTTCGCCTCAACGAATATCGAAATGCCAGCAACAGAGACGACTTAAGGTACGCCTGTGTCCTCCACAGGAACTCCACCTGACATTTGATAAATTGGGATGAGGTACAGCTCGCCCTCACAGAACAAATTATTAGACGCCGACGATGTCTGAAGCCTCGCTAATCGCCGTCACCCACACCATAGAACATGCTGGAACCTGCTGACTCTGCACCTAGTCAAGTTATTAAAATTTTAGATTATTAATCTTTCCTGGAGGGTATTCCGTGGTCAACGACCCCGCGGCCCGGTCCATGATCAGGCCTCGTGGTGGATCAGGCTGTTACTGCCGGCCGCGCGCAGTCCAATGTACGCAGCACAGCTCGGTTGGTCAAGTCTTGACTTTAGGTATCTGCCTGGCTCCCTCTTGAAGACAGCCACAGGTCTATTGGTTATATCCCCTTATGTATCCTGGGAGACTGTTGAACAGTCTTGGGTCCCTAACATTTATTGTGCTAACTTCCTGATAATCTGTGAATAATAAACATGGATGGTAATGAAGAGCTCTTGATTCGAGAAATTGGAGGAACAGTTCCCTTCTTTGGTTCAAGGCTGATTATCTCTCATTGTCCAGTCGCTGTATGGCGCTTACGGGTTTAATTAGTGATGTATCCCACACCCTTAGTTCCACACCCATTCTCTCACAACCTCACTCGCATACCCGCACACCCACTCCCACACTCCCACCCCCACACGCTCACTCCCACACTCCCAACCCCACACGCTCACTCCCACACTCCCACCCCCACACGCTCACTCCCACACGACGCACTATTTATAGTGGTCACTAGTGCTACTTGATCTCTTACACGGCCAGATCCCGAACATAACGACTTGTCCGAACATATCAGTCACATATGAATGATCCTGTTGATTTAATTTGTCAAATAATATGAAGCATTTCACTGTCTGCATGGCTGACTGGTCTGCCTGGTCTTACTTTTTGCATGGCTGTTTGGTCTAACTACCTACATGGTAGCCTGTTCTGACTGTCTGCATGGCTGACTGATTTAGCTGCCTGCATGGCTGCTTGGTCTGGTTGCCTGTCTTCCAACTAGCCTTGCTGTTTTGCCTATCTCCCTTACTGCCTTTCCACTTGCATGCCAACCTGCCCACCTCTCCAACCTGCCTATAGGCCTCTGTGCAGTGTGCCTACCTAATTTCCCTGCCCATGTGCCTGCCTGCATGCCTTCCTTGCCTGCCTCTCTGCTCGCCTGCCTGTCTGGCTGGTCCTAAGACCATTATGCTCAGGTTGTGCAGATGAGACGCCTTTTTCTGGCAGTCATTAAGGTCGAGAGATGTTTGTATTACACGCGCCTCCGGAAATGTGATGTCATTTTTCAGTGCGCTTTAGTTTTACGGCTTGGGTTTACTGGCTCATCTCGGAATTAAATACTCCTTGTTTGTTTTTCATGTGCGTGGTGGGAAGGTCTCGCCCGGGTGGAGGACGAGGAAGAGGCTGGAGCAAGGACAAGCACGGAGGAGAAGGGAGAGGAGGCTGGAACACGGACAAGGAGGGAGAGGAGGCTGGAACAAGAACAAGAAGGTAGATGGAAGAGGAGGTTGGAAGGAGGAGAAGAAGCTGATCTTGCCAACTGCTCTTGTGGATTCTTGGAATGGATGTAGCTGTGGCTGATATCTCTTCTCTCTCTCTCTCTCTCTCTCTCTCTCTCTCTCTCTCTCTCTCTCTCTCTCTCTCTCTCCCCTGTAAGACACAACAATCAAACTAAATCATCCTGGCAGACATAACAATTAACGTAGCTCATAAAGGGAAAAAGTAATGCATATATGAAATTTAAAGTGACTGTAAAGTCTGAGAACCCAGCTCACAATATACAGTTAAAGAGAATAGAAGATACAAAAATAGAATTGTGAATGCGTAACTTTAAAACTAAATCTAAAGAGTCATTTAAATAATTAAAGGGCAAGAGAAAAGTGAAAAATATAAGACTACCTTGAAAGAAAATAAGTATCACAGTACAGTGGTTGAAACAGCTGAGTAACTCACAGATGGAAGATGAATCAACTGGATGGACTGAACTCTCGTGTAGCTGTTTAGCTCTTATGTTGTGAGTAAGGTCTGAGCAAAGCTCAGACCTCTGCATCACAATTGTCCTCAAAGATTTATAAAGTTATACCACGAATTAAGGAAAGATCCTAGACTTCGCCTTACGAAACAGACAAAGCAAATGTGATAGTGATTATAGACAAGATAGATTATAGGAGAAAAATGAGCATGTTATTAGAAGAGGGGGGGGATTATTATTATTATTAAAGATTAGCCGGTATTCTCCCGGCCCGGGCCTTTTCCAAGTGGTGGCCCGGCCTTGGCTCCCTCTTTAGGGAGTGTCTGAGACCTAAGTCTCCCATGGGAGGAGGCACAAGTACCTCCTCATCTTTGGGACCAACTGTTCCCAGGCCTAGCCACAAGCTAGGCCTCTCTGGTCTGCCATCCCCGCCCCAAGGGGGCTAATGGGAATGACAGTCTTATGAGCTAATGGCTCGGGCTCGGGCACCTCTTAGGGGGGGGGGAGGTTAAAATATCTCCAGAAAGGTATTATAGCTTTATTTTTTAAAGGTTTGCCTCCAACTGGTATTAGAGACCAACCACATCTGCATCAGTGATAGAATTACAGATAAGAATCATTAATTATCAACAGCCAAGTTTCTGTGTGATAAATGGTTTTGAAAACCTACAAGTTGAAGATTGAGACATCACATACAAGTTTCTGCTTGGTTGAACATGACAAGTGGAATTCCCTAGGGATCACTATCTGGTCTGATCCTCTTTATAAATTACATAAATTATTTTGAAACGGGGCTAACAAAGGTATCACAAACTTCCCGGATGAAAAGTAATTCTGAAAAATATGTTGTTTAGTTTGACGCTATCAAAAACGTGGGAAATTACCTTCAAGATAGAGAATTGTAAAGTAATATTTTGTGAATAAAACTAAATTTCAACATGCCTATAAAATATTTAGAAAAAAGCTAGGTTGTTATTGACTCAAAAAGTGTATTACTGGTAGTGTGGAGTTTACTGGCCAGCCAGCGCTTGGCTCTTGCTTTTGTGAACTGAGACAACATTTGCCTTCTTCAACAAAGAGGGTCATTTACCTTGTGCTAGGCAGAGTTGGTAGTGGTGAAAGAGACGGTGCTAGCTGGTCAGCACATCAAGCAAGCAATCTTGGCCTCACCTCGTCTAGTTCCATAGCTTTTCTTATGTCCAGGGATTTCAGGTGATGGTCTCCTCTCTGTCTTACTCTCACCTCCGACAACTTGAACGTAGTTCCTGCAACCAGCAGTGAAACTTGACTCTGTCTCTCTCTCTCTCTCTCTCTCTCTCTCTCTCTTTGTCTCTCTTTGTCTCTCTCTCTCTCTCTGTCTTTCTGTCTCTTTCTCTCTGCCTCTCTCTGTCTCTTTCTCTGTCTCTGTCTGTCTGTCTGTCTGTCTGTCTCTCTCTCTCTCTCTCTCTCTCTCTCTCTCTCTCTCTCTCTCTCTCTCTCTCTCTCTCTCTCTCTCTCTCTCTCTCTCTCTCTCTCTCTCTCTCTCTCTGTCTGTCTGCCTGTCTGTCTGTCTGTCTGTGTGTGTGTGTGTGTGTGTGTCTCTCTCTCTCTCTCTCTCTCTCTCTCTCTCTCTCTCTCTCAGCTTACAGCATACAGACCAAGTGTCTGTCGACAAATACCTTTGAGAACGGACATTTAACTAACACACACACACATCTCCCAAAGCGTCAGTGTTTGTATGTGCGCATACCTACCTGAAGGGTGTTCCGGGGGTGAACGCCCCCGCGGTCCACTCCATGACCAGGCCGGTAAATTCATAAAAAAAATATTTTGTATTATATGAACATCACGTTAAAAAACCTTTTACTATAAAAATATGTGAATATTGTTATGTACATATATACTTTTTCATTACATGAAGAAGCCAAACTTTTTTACTATTAATATATATATATATGTGGATCTATAGGGGAAGGAAAGAGGGGTAGGGGTCGTCCTCGAAAGGGTTGGAAAGAGGGGGTAAAGGAGGTTTTGTGGGCGAGGGGCTTGGACTTCCAGCAAGCGTGCATGAGCGTGTTAGATAGGAGTGAATGGAGACGAATGATACTTGGGACCTGACGATCTGTTGGAGTGTGAGCAGGGTAATATTTAGTGAAGGGATTCAGGGAAACCGGTTATTTTCTTATAGTCGGACTTGAGTCCTGGAAATGGGAAGTACAATGCCTGCACTTTAAAGGAGTCGTTTGGGATATTGGCAGTCTGGAGGGATATGTTGTGTATCTTTATACGTATATGCTTCTAAGCTGTTGTATTCTGAGCACCTCTGCAAAAGCAGTGATAATGTGTGAGTGTGGTGAAAGTGTTGAATGATGATGAAAGTATTTTCTTTTTGGGGATTTTCTTTCTTTTTTGGGTCACCCTGCCTCGGTGGGAGACGACCGACTTGTTGAAAAAAAAAAAAAAAAAAAAAAAAAAATATATATATATATATATATATATATATATATATATATATATATATATATATATATATATATATATATATATATATATATATATATATATATATATATATATATATATATATATATATATATATGTAGGTAGTAGGGTGGTAGACAGCAACCTCCCAGGGAGGTACTACCGTCCTGCCAAGTGAGTGTTAAACGAAAGCCTGTAATTGTTTTACATGATGGTAGGATTGCTGGTGTCCATTTTTCTGCCTCATAAACATGCAAGATTTCAGGTACGTCTTGCTACTTCTACTTACACTTAGGTCACACTACACATACATGTACAAGCATATATATACACATCCCTCTGGGTTTTCTTCTATTTTCTTTCTAGTTCTTGTTCTTGCTTATTTCCTCTTATCTCCATGAGGAAGTGGAACATAATTCTTCCTCTCGTAAGCCATGCGTGTCGTAGGAGGCGATTAAAATGCCGGGAGCAAGGGGCTAGTAACCCCTTCTCCTGTATATGTTACTAAATTTGAAAGGACAACTTTCGTTTTTCCTTTTGGGCCTCCCTGCCTCGGTGGGATACGGCTGGTACGTTGAAAGAAGAATATATATATATATATATATATATATATATATATATATATATATATATATATATATATATATATATATATATATATATATATATATATATATGTCGTGCCGAATATGTAAAACTGGTCAATTAGCAAGAACTCGTTTAAAATTAATTCCTTTCTAAAATTTTCTTTTATACGTTTAAAGATATATATTTTTTCATTAATGTTAATGTAAAAAAAATTTAATTTTGCATCAAAAGAATCTTAGAAAACTTACCTAACCTTATTATAACAAGAACAATTTATTTTAGTCTAACCCAACTAAATATATTTTAGATTTGTTTACAATAATTTAATACTAAACAAATACAGTGAAGTATGTTTTTTTCGTTAGGTTCAGAATGATTTTGGAGAAATTATTGCATAAACAAATTTTCGCTTGTCCTATATGGCAAGATGAACGTTGCTATTTAAGCCAAGATGGCAAGTTCTGCCTATTCGGCACGACATATATATATATATATATATATATATATATATATATATATATATATATATATATATATATATATATATATATATATATATATATATATATATATATATATATATATATATATATATATATATATATATATATATATATATATATATATATATATATATATATTTAGGCAAATGTTTGCATATCTTTCTTAGTAGCAATAAAAATTAACTACAAAACATCTCAAGAGGCTAAGAATATTAACACGTAAACATGTTTTGCATGCTAAAAAAAAAATCATCAACTATAAGCAGATGTAATAGCCACAGTCTTCTTGTTTATGAGAAAGAAATGTCGCCATGAAGATACTCAGCATTTTACGAGGAAGGAAAGTCCCACTTTCAATGTCTTGAGGAGATGGTGGAGGAACTCACTCGACTCATTGGACCGCTGTTACTGTTATCTTACTGTGAAAGACTATCATTCTCTTTTTATACTCTCTTGAGCAAATAGAAACCCATTTCAGCGTAATCCTTCACGCGTCAGCGTAAAAGATTTTGTTTTCAAATGGGTTTCCTTGCCAAGATGAAACACCAGGGGTTTAAATTCTCGTTTTGGGGCTGAGGTTTAGTGTCTCTGGATAGCGCTTGAGGGAAAGGAGTTCTCTGCCTTATAGCCAGTGTCTAGCTGTCTTGCCTGGTTGTCTGCTGGCTTGTCTGTCTGTTTGGCCTCGTGGCTGCCCTCCTTCCTGCCTGAATGCCAGCCTGGTTCTTTAACAGTTTACATGACTGAATGTCTACCAACCTTGCTTTTTCTCTGCCTGGCTGGCTGTCCCTGCCTCTCTTCCTGTCTGTCTGCCATTCCGTGTCTCTTTTCACACATGCGCTTCTATGTCTGCCATTGTCTACCAGTCTGCTGGATGTATGTTTGCTTCCTGCTCATTCGTCTACCAGCATGCCTATTTACCTGCTTATCTGCTTCTTTGTCTTCCTATTTTCCTGTCTGCATATATTTCCACGTTTTTAATACCTAGTGGCTTGCTTGCCTGTCTGTCTATTTGACTAATTTCTTCCCTATTTTTCTGTCAGCTTTTTTTGCCTGTCTGCTGCCTGCCTGCCTAACAAAAGAAAAACATCATTTCTATTTCTTTGCGTGCTGGAAGCTGTGTCCATTCACGACTTTTCTTCAATATCTGTTCCTAGCATTCTCAGATGTATTTATGAAAGCATAAATTAAAAAAATGTAATTTATATAATAATGGCATGGAGGTTAAAGTAGGATATGTTTAGTCGCATTGTAATTACAATGTTGAATAGTCACTTTGGTTAGACTTACATTTTTATAGTTCAAGCATGCTTTAGTTACATTGTATTTATAATGAAATGTAGTTATGTTGTTAATAGTTACTGTGTAAAATACTGACGTAGTTTTTGTACCGTAGTTACTCCTCTACATTGTTTGTAGAGGAGTTGCTTTACAGATATATTCTCCATTCACAAAAGGACTGGTACACACACACACACACACACACACACACACAAACACACACACACACACACACACACACACACACACACACACACACACACACACACACACACACACACACACACTCAGCATGTTGTGTCAGTGATTTTGAGAAATTGCTGCATACACAAATTTTCGCTTGTGTTATTCAGCAAGAAGATATTTCCTATTTAAGTCAAAATATCAAGTTTTACCTATTCGGCACGACATTATATATATATATATATATATATATATATATATATATATATATATATATATATATATATATATATATATATATATATATATATATATATATATATATATATATATTAGAGAGAGAGAGGGAGAGACATTACAAGGTGTTGTGTGAGAGGGAAGGGGGGGGGTAGGGTTACCTGTCACGCACACCTGGCCCGAGAGCGTGACAGGTGATTATCTTTTTTTTTTATCTGTTCTTTGGTTGCAGAAAGCTTAAAGTGCTGCCATTGTTTGCTTGCTTGTGTTGCAGGGGACGAGTATGAGCGTATCATGACGCCAGAAGCTGAGGATTTATAGATGGGAAGCAAATTTATTATTATTATTATTATTTATATGGAAGAACTTAGCTCGTAGGGTTGATACAACGTTTTGGGGAATGGAAGGTTTGAGGTTTGATCCAAGAAAGGGGAGGATGGCACCAATTCTATGGACCAAGAGCTCTTCACAAGCATCAAATCGCTTCTTGTTCTTACCGTCTTGTGTAGAAATCAATCTGAGGATATAATGAGGTAAATAATAACTTAAGGTGGGCATTAAAACCACAGTGTGTTGAAAGGATCAATACAAGCGACTCTGGCACAGCAGGACAACGTAAACAACAGCTGCTGGTCGTCAGTCATCAGCTGATTCTGAAACATTCTCATATTCATTTGTCATCTCGGAGAGAAAGAAATTTGAGAACAGCTTTCATAAAGCTGGAACTTTCGATGCTCTGTAGTTGAGATAATTGAATATTACCCTCATATAGTTTCTGGTGCACCTTATATCCGTCCTGTTGTTGGTATCGTCACACATTATGTATCATATGTTAGACAAAATTTTCTCTCAGCATCTCCTAAGAGCGTCTTGTTTCTTCCCACTTCAAGATTGCCGGAGACACGCAAGTTTGGGTGAACCCTGTAAATCTCAAGGACACTATATATATATATATATATATATATATATATATATATATATATATATATATATATATATATATATATATACATATACATATATATATATATATATATATATATATATATATATATATATATATATATATATATATGTATATATATATATATATATATGTATATGTATATATATATATATGTATATATATATATATATATATATATATGTATATGTATATATATATATATATGTATATGTATATATATATATATATATATATATATATTAGATTTGTATGTTGTGATTTTAATACTGTATCTGTACGAAGTTCATCATGCATATGTATAAAAACAAACACCTACATAAACATACATATTCAAAAACATACATATTTATATATACTCTGCGTATATGCATTTAAATACATTTTCCATGAAAGGTGAGGAAACACTTGGACGGGAAACTGAAGCAGAGGTAGAAGTATATCCGTATATTTCGGCCTTGGTCATATTCCCTCTTCAGCATATGACTGAAGCTGACAAATACGGTTCTCTTTTACACGTGTTTCATTTTCCTATTCAAGTGACTTCGTACTTCTCCTAGATCCATATCCATGATTCCTTTATCATACAACATTTTTCCATTGATTATCTTATTTGCATTATAGCCCATGTTATAGTCTTCTCAAAAAAAATTAAACTTTTTTTGCATATAATTTCATATACTCACGTGGAGAAAATTTTATTAATAAAAGTAAATATCTCAGTGAGGTGTATGCAGATAGTAGTTAATGGTTACAACCAACTGAAAGATTTATGGGAACCGTAGTAGTAGTTGTTGTTACTGCTGCAGCAACTACTATTGTTGTTACTGCTCCAAAAACTACTCACTGTTATTACTACTGCAACAACTACTAACACTGTTGTTAATGTTGCAGCAACGACTACCACTATTGTTGCTGATGCAACAGCTATTACTACTGTTGTTGCTGCTTCAGCAACTACTGCCACTGTTGTAGGTTCTGCGACAACTTTTACTACTATTGATGCTGCTGCAACAACTACCACTGTTGTTGTTGCTGCTACAACGACTACTGTTGTTGCTAATACCTTTTCTATTAGTGCTACTAATATTGCAATTGTGTATACTGTTTTTGTTTCTGCTACTCTTTCGTAAACTTATATTTCTGCTACAAATACTTCTACCATACCACTTTTCCTTCACTTACTGTTACTAGTATTGCTGTTGCTATTGTACTTATAAATGCCGTTTAGAGGCCCTGGACACTCGTGGTTAAATGTGTGTCGTCGTAACCATCTGGCAGAGGCAAGACAATGAGTCTAAAGACCAGGCTGAACGAAGCAGTAATAAGAAGCTTGATGAAAGTGGAGACAACGAGTGCTTACCAGCTGAGATCACGAGCCATGTATAAGAGGCTGAGATGAGCCTCAAGTGTGACTGACACCTTAGGATGGCCTGTTAGATGCTGGTAAGGAGGCAAAGAGGAGCCACTTATGAGTGACTAACACTGCAAGATGACTGTTAGTGATAGAGAGGCTGCTAAGCTGAACCTCTTAATAATGACTAACAATTGAAGACGCCCCCGCCTGGCGTGCACTGTGGCGCCAAAGAGATCAGTCTTGTTTTTTCTGGGTCGTGTAAATATTACATGTTACACATAGACTGTGTGTGTGTGAGAGTGCTTGAATCTCAAAGTGTCTTGTACCTACGTACTTGTGACAGCGGGTTTATTTATATATCCTGCCCTCTCTTTAACTATACCAGAATCGACCGATTTCACAGATTCCTAACCTCCAGAACCCGATTGTACCTACTCTTGAAACTGTGTATATTGTATTTGCTTCCACCTCTTCGATAGCTCTTTCCACTTTTGACTGAAAAAAATACCAACTAACATCTTTAGCTGTCATTCATGTTCTCTGATTGTTCCTTGCATCTCAAACAATTTATCACTGTCCACTGTCTAATCTTGTGAGTATTTTGTATGTTATAATTATATCTCCATTGGTCCTTCTGTATTCTACTGTTGTTAGATAGAATTCTTTAAGTCTCTTGTCTTAAGCTCTTCCATCATTTCCAGTACTATTCTCCATGTTGGCGCCACACACACCAGACTGGTTCTAACACACGTTATGCATAATGTGACAGATTATTCATTAGTGCAACGAATTATTTACATGCCACTGTATGTATATAATTTGTACCTACCTCAGGTTATATGTTAGGTGTGATGCTTACTCCCGAGTGCAAGTACTGTAGTTCCACACGTCTGTCGGCAGTAGTAGCATTAGAAGTAGCACCAGCATTAGAAGGAGCACCAGAATTAGAAGCAGCACCAGCATTAGAAGGAGCACCAGAATTAGAAGCAGCACCAGCATTAGAAGGAGCACCAGAATTAGAAGCAGCACCAGCATTAGAAGCAGCACCAGAATTAGAAGCAGCACCAGCATTAGAAGGAGCACCAGAATTAGAAGCAGCACCAGCATTAGAAGGAGCACCAGAATTAGAAGCAGCACCAGCATTAGAAGGAGCACCAGAATTAGAAGCAGCACCAGCATTAGAAGCAGCAACAGTAATATTAATAGCAGAAGGATTACCAATAACATTTACAGTAGTAGTAGTAGTAGTAGTAGTAGTAGTAGTAGTAGTAGTAGTAGCAGCAGCGGTAACAATAATAATAGAAATAGTAAAAATAACATCTTATATTAAATTTTTATTTTTTCTTATGATGATGGAGCGCACACCGCGTCTCCTACCAGCAGCTCTTCTAATATTTGCTCGCTTCTCCCAGTTTTTTCTGCCCCTGCTGCTACTCTCATTCTCTCTCTCTCTCTCTCTCTCTCTCTCTCTCTCTCTCTCTCTCTCTCTCTCTCTCTCTCTCTCTCTCTCGCACTAATGGGCTCTACAAGAATTAGGCTAATGGTTCCTGCATTTATTTTACAAGTTGTTATCTTACTTCAGCTTATTTCAAAGCCACGCCTCAGAAATTTCTTTAATAAACCTATGTATAGATTGATGTTTTATTTAATATTAAGTAACATAAATAAACAAGGAGCAAAATGAACTAGGAGCCAGATGGGAAATGAACATTTTCATTTGGTACGTTCACTGAGTTTTTATGATGAACAAATGTCGCAAAAACATGTTGCAGACGAGAGCCAGTTGAGGAATGAATGATTGCTGATGGAATTATTGTTTAGAATTGTAAAATTAGAAACTGTTGATTGCTGCCCGTCTTGTAGTTTATTTCCTCTGCCTGTCACGATATTGGGCCATAGTCTCTCGCGTTAAAAGTCTTCCTCTCTTCTTTTTTCTTCCTCAAGCAGATTTTTCCTTTTACCGTAAACGTATTTACTGCCAAAAATACGACATTTAAAGAATTAAACTTTGCATAAATTTGCGGCCATATTTTCGTACTTTGAAAAGGATAGCTTTTTCAAACTGAAAATATTTATGGAAGGACAATAAATTAATTAAGGAACCCTTGACCATGTATTTAAATAAGTCACTTGAATCTGGAAAAGTTGCAGAAAGAGGGAAAACTTGCGTAAGTTCATATGCTCCCGAAAATATTCAAAATCACTTAGTTAAATTATTTAGAAACTCGTAAAAAACGGCGTCTGGAGAAATTACCCTGTTTAGCCCCAATTTATATTTATAATGAAAAAAAAAAAGCCTTAGGTTTTCCGGAAGATTTTTATATATTTTTTCATAAAACAACAATTTGAAAAGTATAAACTGAACGAATATATGCTAAAATTACTCGATAATAGTTTTTAATGCAAGAAATAGGTAGTTTTTAATATATGATGAAGGTTGACGTAAGAAGTGGAGTGCTACAAGGGTCAGTCTTAGGACCAGTTCTGTCACTGATATACATGAATGCCACGGTTA
>NC_091374.1:10912980-10922980 GCF_038502225.1 Cherax quadricarinatus | reverse complement strand
ACACACACACACTACTCATGGAACAGGGAGAGAGTTTACCTAGTAGCGACCTGCGAAGAGGTGGGGTCAGGAGCTGTGACTCGACACCTGCAATCCCAGATAGTTGAGTACACACACACATGGTTTCTCTAATTAACATATCGGATGTTTTTCACAAAGGAAGACTGACTTAAAAAGGAAAACAAACACATTTATCATCAGTTGCTCCCTAGGTGTCAGAGAGGAGGGTGCTGACACACGAGGCAGAGACGCTCCAGCGAACCACAAACTTCCTACTTACATTGTACTTCCCACCTGCGAAGCTCACCCAGACTAACCGGTTTCCGGCAACACTTTCATACGTATTACTGTGCCCACACTCCAACAACACGTCACTTCCCAACATCACGTGCCCTCTGATTTAAAGCATGCATGCTGATTATATATAAATATAGATCTTGCCGAATAGGTAAAACTGGCCAATTAGCAAGAACTCCATTTAAAATTAAGTCCTTTCTAAAATTTTCTCTTACACGTTTAAATATATATTTATTCATTTATGTTAATGTAAAAATTAATAATTTTGTGCCAAAAGAACCTTCGAAAAATTACCTAACCTTATTATAACAAGCGCAGTTTAATTTAGCCTAATCTAACTAAATATATACATATGTGGAAGGTTTAATTATGTATAGGGTTTGGTTTTAAACCCTTTAATGTGTCGAGATTTGTTATAAAAACTTGTTTTAGGTTATTTTATTATTGTATGTTACATGTATGTTGTTCTGTTTTCTGTAGCAGAATTATTGTATTAGAGGGTTAACATATTAATAATAGTAAAATACTGTTTCTCTATTGTTATTGTGCATAAGGAATCATACGTTCCTTCGAATTCCTATTGGTTAGGATCTAATGTAACATAACTTAACCAATACTCTGTACCCTGTCATAGCGAGTATGTTAGGGTTTGTCTTGTTTTGTAGTTATGGTAGCTTTGGTTAGGGTCTTTTTTACTTTACTGACATATGTGTAGTACATATATTGTGTGTTAAAGGTGTTTATGGTTTTAGTCATGTGTGAAAATTTCAACTTTAGTAATCTTGTGATGTTGTACATTTGTATGTTGTTTTTGTTGTAATAGAACATGTCAGGTATTCATTTTATATTGTTAAACTATATAAAGTTTCATTTTGGTGTGTTTGCTGTGGGTACAATGGCTTGGCGGCAACTATTAATGACATACTTTAGTGAGGTTTGTCTTAGCGTGTATTGTTTGCTATAACAAGATGTTATAATACTTGTTCCAGCCGGGAATAACCTGGTACTAGTAGCACAAAAGAATGTTTTGTATTCCTGTACTTTATTATGCATCCTTTGTACTTTTGTAAGGTTTCTAATAAAAATATAAAAAAAAAATCCAACTAAATGTATTTTGGATAACATTACAATAATTTAATATAAAGAAACAATGAAATATATTTTTTTTCGTTTGGTTGAAAATGATTTTTGCGAAATTATTGCATACATAAATTTTCGCTTGCCTTATTCGGCAAGAAGAGCATTACTATTTAAGCCAAAATCGCAGGTTTTACCTATTCGGCGCGACATTATGTGTGTGTGTGTGTGTGTGTGTACTCACCTATTTGTACTCACCTATTTGTGGTTGCAGGGGTCGAGTCACAGCTCCTGGCCCCGCCTCTTCGCTGATTGCTACTAGGTCCTCTCTCTCCCTGCTCCATGAGCTCTATCATACCTCGCCTTAAAACTATAGACTGTTCCCGTGTGTGTGTGTGTGTGTGTGTGTGTGTGTGTGTGTGTGTGTGTGTGTGTGTGTGTAGGTGTGTGCGCAGTACAGTCGCGAACAGGTGATCTTAACAATGCAGAACAAGCCACATGGGGATAGAAAGCTTTAGCTCAAAATCTTTCTCACTCTGTGCGTCGTCAGGAGCTATGCAATGTTGCAAGACTAGCAACAGATAATAAGGAAAAATTTCTATCCCCGTGTGGCTTGTTCTGCATTGTTAAGATCGCCTGTTTGCGACTGGTGCTTTGAGTAAACGGGGTGTTCAATCTTCCTTATAATAAAGTAAACTAGATATAAAAATTACTATATATATTTTATTAGCATAGTGTTCATTGTGTGTGGCCGTGAATTTATAGTACCAAGATCACAAGCCAGTCAATTAATAAAAGGGATGGAGGTCGTCATATCCATGTAGGGAACTAGAGGATATCTCCATGCTTCGATTGCTTGATATCTGAACCATATGGGCCTCACCTACTTGCACTAGTGGCCCCCGCTCACATGTAACCACATCTATAACTGCTGAATCGCTCCACTCCTTTTTCTGGTTCCACTGTTAAAGGTTTCGCTCTCATGTCTCCGTTTTAGGTGAATCAACTGGTGCCTGAAGCGTCATCATTAATGATTCTCAGGTGTTATGTCTTATTCACTGAAACACATTGATAAGGTAATAGTTTAGAGTACAAATGGCATGACCTGATTTAAAGTTAACTAGTAGACAGCTATTAGTGAAAAAAAAACATGATCTTAGGCAAATATATGTGATGTCACTGTGATTGTTGAATGTGTTCTTAAGACTTTGTTGTGAGATAAGTAAATGCTTGAGTCTTAAGAAGGGACGTGGCATTTAAAGATAATGAATCCGTTAGAAAATAGCACTGCCATAGTTATTGTTTGCTGATGATACAGTGCAACTGAGATGCTTCTACATTATTATTATAATCAAAAAGAAGCGCTAAACCACAAGGGCTATACAGCGTGATGCTTCTACAAAAACAAAATACTGCGTGGGTTGGTGAAGGAGTTTGTAAATCTGTGTAAAGGCAAGAAGCGGTAAGTAAATGAAGGGAAGAGCGAAGTGATGAAAGCAAGATGAAGTTTATCTAATGAAGTATCGGACATCATAATAAAAGACAGGAGTATGGAGGAGATGAATGCATTTAGATACTTGGGAGTGGAAGTAGAAAAAAAATGTGTCCGAGGGTAAAGTAGATCACAACCACATTAACAAATAACGATCTGACATTAATAAAATCATCCTCGCATGAACGACAACATAAACAAACCAGTATCTGGTATTAAAAATTAGTTCTCACATGAACACCAAGCACCAAAACCAGCAACCGACCACCTGTAGCACCACACCTGCATCACCAACCCTAGCACCACACCTGCACCACTACTCCTACATCATTACCTCTGCACCACTATCACACCTGCATCACCCCCCACCTAGAACAACACAGCACCAGACCTGCACCGCCACACCTGCATCCCCCCTCCCTAGAACCACACCAGCATCATCACCCCTAGCACCACACCTGCACCACCATCACACCTTCATCACCACCCCTCCACCACCACACCTTCACAGCCAATAACGACCATTAAGGGAGTCATTCCACAACTCCAGAAGCTTGCAACAACCGTCGGTAAATTACCCTGAACCACCGGGACAGTACATCAAGCGCTCGTTATTTCAGTCACAACTATACTCCTTAACTACCCATCAGCCACCAGTGTCCGGTTTGCAGTATAACCACCTCGTTACGGCCAGTTTGACTGCCAGTTATCGCCAGAATAAAACCTGGACCAACGCTTTTTTACCACGTGCAGCTTGGCACTACTGTAAGAAGAGGACGGAGGGGATGGGGAAAGTTTGTGTGTATTCCGAAACGTTTGGCCTACACTATGCTAATTATCGAGATACGTACTTAAAGTTGGTGCCAGATCAGCCGGGCTCTGGATCGTACGTTGGACTACGTGCGGCCAGCAGTAACAGCCTGGTTGATCAGGCCCTGATCCACCGGAAGGCCTGGTCGTGGACCGAGCCGCGGGGGCGTTAATACCTTCCAGGTAGACTACAGGCAGGTATACAGTAGCCTTCTTCAGTCCAGCACATCAGTCTATTCAAGCTATTTCAATTTTCTCCTGTATGTTCTGACCTCAAGCGCTTTTTTATATTAATGCACCACGCAGAAACAGACGGGTATAAACAGAGGAATTGATGGGGAATCGAACCGGGGTCCTTAAAATAGCAGACCCATTCTTCTGTTTATTATCCCGCCTCATGGTGAACGAAAATTCACGACACCCGCATCATCGTATGTCCTTGGATCACGATAAAATACCTACTCTGCTGGGTGCATGATCTTTGTAGGATTGGGTGGTCCCGTGGGTTAGTGTCGTGAATTTTCCTTCATGAAGCGGACTGGAAATGACACGAATTCGAGTCCTTGACCAGTCGCAGTGTTGTTATTGATTAAATACCACTCGTTTGTGCATACAGCAATATATATACTGCTTGTGGAGGCTAGTACAACAAACAGGGAGTAGAATGATATTAGCTCTGAGGCACCCACACCATTGTATGTCCTCGGATCACGGCAGAACACCTATCTCTGCTGGGTGCATTATCTTTGTAGGATTGAGTGGTCCCGTGGGTTAGAGCGTCGTGAATTTTCGTACACCATGAGGCGGGCTAAAAGCGACACGGGTTCGAGTCCTTGGCTAGTCGCAGTGTTGTTACTGATTAAATACCACTCGTGCGTGGTTACAGTAATATATACATTATATATATATATATATATATATATATATATATATATATATATATATATATATATATATATATTTGCTCAGGCTGATAAAAAAAATCAGTGTTCCAGTGCAGGAATAATGGTTTGCGTTATTCTGTATCACACATTATTTAGGAAAGTATTCGTAATTAAAGTGGCGGCAGGAAACATTTGGTGCTGCACCGACAATAACAGGCTGGGTATTTAGCCCGCAACTCTTACACAAGCACAAAATTTAATAATTAAATAACCAGCTCAACTAACTAGATGTGTTTCAGCCGCTGCGCCATCGGAGAAAGGTATCCCGGTATTCCATCAACCAGTTCTCTCCATTTAGAGTAAACGAGATACCACGATCTCAAGTTCTATTCCTCTAAACACTCACCCCTCAAGGGAGATTTCTTGACGCTGGTGAGGGGCTCTTGATCTAGGGAATTGGATCTGTGCTCCGGCTCCCTGAGTTGAGACTGAATACCTTCCATCCCCCTCCCTCCCCTACCCATAGGCCCTGTATAATCCCTACGGGCTTAACGCTTTCCCATAATCCATTTGAATGTATACAAAAAGAATAGCGCAGAGTGCAACATTGAAGATCTGAATAGGCATTCACAAATTATGACAGAAAATCTCCCAATTTCTTGAATTAACAGATTCAAATTGGCACCTACACAGCACGAAGCCAATCCTATAAAATTGAAGAATTAGACACATGTGCAACATCTGGGCATCTTTATTTGTAGACGTTTTGTCATCCAGTGGCTTTATCAGCACTTGTACAAAAAATGAGGTAATCAGTCTCTCAGCCTTGGAGATGGTGAAGAGCACCGTAGTCTTGAACGATCTGATGCACAGGCATTAAGATTGTCGCAACATGAAACCAATTTTTAACCTTCTAAGATATAACAGCTTGGAAAGTTTAGTCAGTCAGAGGAGGAATTCTGCAGTTATTGCACACAAGGTTAGGAAACTTGCAGTTACATACGTAGTGGGCGAAGAATCGAGCGTTCCACTCCTTGCGCTAGATGACCAACAAGGATTTAGCGCTGAGATTTATCCAACACCAAATATTCTCGTCGTTGTCAGTGTTTTACCATCGCTTAATTGACAGTCAAGAGGAGATCTAACCTTGAAAACTTTTACTAGTTTCTGCGCACTGTGACATTATTGAATACATCCTTCTGATGGAAGTCATATTTGCTTTATATTGTTCTGATATTCCTTGCACAGACTGAGCTGAAGTTAATGGCAGACTTGTTTGAACGGAGTGACGAGTCAGTGAATCTTATGGTAGCAAGGAGACATGATGGTGTGAATGATGAGTGAATACCTCATAACACCAGGGAGATGTGGTGTGAATGATGAGTTAACTCATAACAGGGAGATATGGTGTGAATGATGAGTAAATAACTCATAACAGCAGAGAGATGTGGTGTGAATGATGAGTCAACAGCTCATAACAGCTCATAACAACTCATAACTGATAATTTTATATATATGTGTATATATATATATATATATATATATATATATATATATATATATATATATATATATATATATATATATATATATATATATATATATATAAAATTATAGTAATTGTTAAACGCAATGAGTATAACGATTATAAAGATTTATGATTATTATAATAATTCTAGTAAAAAATTATTATAACTGGTCCTTTCGTCGCCATGTTGACGACCACAAAAGATAAAGATATTAATGACAAGATGAAGATGATAATAATCTCTATAATTGTAATGATAATGATGAAATCAGTAATAACTTTATAATAATCAGGCAGCGCTGCAGTTGAAAACTGAGTCAACGTTGCTTGCAATGTAAATAAAAAATCATAGGTTTTAAAACAGAGGCAAAAAATCTCTTGACCCCTTAACGAGGTACGTCAGTTCCCTTGTCTTCTAATATCATGTTTTTTCCTATAATCTACCTTGTCCATAATTACTATCGCATTTGCTTTGTCTACTTTCGTAAGGTGAAGTCTAGAATCTTTCCTTAATTCATGGTATAACTTAACAAATCTTTGAGAACAATTGTGATGCAGAAGTGTGAGCTTTGCTCAGGCCTCTACAACACAATTGGGCTGCACCTTGGTGCCGGTAAAGGACACAGTGACTCTGGTTTCAGGAAATTGGAGCTACTTTCCACTTCATCGGATCAGACATAATTACCTTCCACACCAAGTGCTTAATGACACCTCTGGTGATTTGCACATGTATTCTCCTATTCAGTTATTTCTCAATAGACATAGTGTTTAAGAGAGTGACCATAAGGCTGGCCACATGCTTGGCATTTAGTTTGATCATCTGTGTGTCCACCAAACTGCTAGAAATACTTTTAGGCAAGCTTAACCCTGACTACTACAACATCAGTTCTTGTTACCATAATGTGTTATAAATCTACTCAGATGTCTAACTGTATCCTGTGACATTCGCTTTTGTTATTTACATCTCTCCTTATATTTCTTCCTAATGTTTGATACAGATATGCCCAAGTTACACTCTAAATTTTCCTTCAGGGTACTTTCTTTGGCCTATTTATCAACTTTATCATGTAGGTAATTCATTGTGTGATGGAATCCATGAAAATTGTACATGAATTTCCTCTTCTCTCATTTTAATATATATATATATATATATATATATATATATATATATATATATATATATATATATATATATATATATATATATATATATATATATATATATATATATATATATATGTATATATATATATATATATATATATATATATATATATATATATATATATATATATATATATATATATATTATTTTGTATATATATATATATATATATATATATATATATATATTTATATATATATATATATTTATATATATATATATATATATATATATATATATCTTTATATATATGTATATATATATATATATATATATATATATATATATATATATATATATATATATATATATATATATACACATATATATATATACACGTATATACTGGGCTTCAGCAATGAGCATGTTGGTAAGAGTCTGTATGTGAGTCAAGTGTCTTCAGTGATGTCATAAAATCTGTAATAATCACTGAGTCAAGCGCAGTGCCGTAAGTTAATCTTAGTGCCATTAGGATGACGAATAATTCACTTTGTAGTCAGAGATGAAGGCAGGCTGGAGCAGTGGTTGTCAGCAGATCGTGCAGTCAGAGATGAAGGAAGGCTGGAGCAGTGGTTGTCAGCAGATCCTGCAGTCAGAGATGAAGGAAGGCTGGAGCAGTGGTTGTCAGCAGATCCTGCAGTCAGAGATGAAGGCAGGCTGGAGCAGTGGTTGTCAGCAGATCCTGCAGTCAGAGATGAAGGAAGGCTGGAGCAGTGGTTGTCAGCAGATCCTGCAGTCAGAGATGAAGGAAGGCTGGAGCAGTGGTTGTCAGCAGATCCTGCAGTCAGAGATGAAGGAAGGCTGGAGCAGTGGTTGTCAGCAGATCCTGCAGTCAGAGATGAAGGAAGGCTGGAGCAGTGGTTGTCAGCAGATCCTGCAGTCAGAGATGAAGGAAGGCTGGAGCAGTGGTTGTCAGCAGATCCTGCAGTCAGAGATGAAGGAAGGCTGGAGCAGTGGTTGTCAGCAGATCCTGCAGTCAGAGATGAAGGAAGGCTGGAGCAGTGGTTGTCAGCAGATCCTGCAGTCAGAGATGAAGGAAGGCTGGAGCAGTGGTTGTCAGCAGATCCTGCAGTCAGAGATGAAGGAAGGCTGGAGCAGTGGTTGTCAGCAGATCCTGCAGTCAGAGATGAAGGAAGGCTGGAGCAGTGGTTGTCAGCAGATCCTGCAGTCAGAGATGAAGGAAGGCTGGAGCAGTGGTTGTCAGCAGATCCTGCAGTCAGAGATGAAGGAAGGCTGGAGCAGTGGTTGTCAGAAGATCCTGCAGTCAGAGATGAAGGAAGGCTGGAGCAGTGGTTGTCAGCATGTCCTGCAGTCAGAGATGAAGGAAGGCTGGAGCAGTGGTTGTCAGCAGATCCTGCAGTCAGAGATGAAGGCAGGCTGGAACAGTGGTTGTCAGCAGATCCTGCAGTCAGAGATGAAGGAAGGCTGGAGCAGTGGTTGTCAGCAGGTCCTGCAATCAGAGGTGAAGGAAGGCTGGAGCAGTGGTTGTCAGCAGGTCCTGCAGTCAGAGATGAAGGAAGGCTGGAACAGTGGTTGTCAGCAGGTCCTGCAGTCAGAGATGAAGGAAGGCTGGAGCAGGTCCTGCAGTCAGAGATGAAGGAAGGCTGGAGCAGTGGTTGTCAGCAGATCCTGCAGTCAGAGATGAAGGAAGGCTGGAGCAGTGGTTGTCAGCAGATCCTGCAGTCAGAGATGAAGGAAGGCTGGAGCAGTGGTTGTCAGCAGATCCTGCAGTCAGAGATGAAGGAAGGCTGGAGCAGTGGTTGTCAGCAGATCCTGCAGTCAGAGATGAAGGAAGGCTGGAGCAGTGGTTGTCAGCAGATCCTGCAGGCAGAGATGAGGGAAGGCTGGAGCAGTCAGCAGATCCTGCAGTCAGAGATGAAGGAAGGCTGAAGTGGTTGTCAGCAGATCCTGCAGTCAGAGATGAAGGAAGGCTGGAGCAGTGGTTGACAGCAGATCCTGCAGTCAGAGATGAAGGAAGGCTGCAAGCAGATCCTGCAGAGAGATGAAGGAAGGCTGGAGCAGTGGTTGTCAGCAGGTCCTGGAGCAGTGGTTGTCAGCAGATCCTGCAGTCAGAGATGAAGTAAGGCTGGAGCAGTGGTTGTCAGCAGATCCTGCAGTCAGAGATGAAGGAAGGCTGGAGCAGTGGTTGTCAGAAGATCCTGCAGTCAGAGATGAAGGAAGGCTGGAGCAGTGGTTGTCAGCATGTCCTGCAGTCAGAGATGAAGGAAGGCTGGAGCAGTGGTTGTCAGCAGATCCTGCAGTCAGAGATGAAGGCAGGCTGGAACAGTGGTTGTCAGCAGATCCTGCAGTCAGAGATGAAGGAAGGCTGGAGCAGTGGTTGCCAGCAGGTCCTGCAATCAGAGGTGAAGGAAGGCTGGAGCAGGCTGGAGCAGTGGTTGTCAGCAATCAGAGGTGAAGGAAGGCTGGAGCAGTGTCAGAGATGAAGGAAGGCTGGAACAGTGGTTGTCAGCAGGTCCTGCAGTCAGAGATGAAGGAAGGCTGGAGCAGTGGTTGTCAGCAGGTCCTGCAATCAGAGGTGAAGGAAGGCTGGAGCAGTGGTTGTCAGCAGGTCCTGCAATCAGAGGTGAAGGAAGGCTGGAGCAGTGGTTGTCAGCAGGTCCTGGGTGGTGTAATGAACACATAGTTGTGTGCCAGCAGGTAAACATCCAACTCTCCCTCCTACACATGACAGGGATGGACAACTTCCCCGGCCTGCCACACTTTGTATTGAGCTGTACATCAGCTGT
>NC_091374.1:10875480-10907980 GCF_038502225.1 Cherax quadricarinatus | reverse complement strand
GTGTCTTTTGTCTGTCTCATAAATATGCAAGATTACAGGTACGTCTTGCTACTTCTACTTACACTTAGGTCACACTACACATACATGTACACGTTTATTTATACACACTCATCTGAGTTTTCTTTGATTTTATCTTAATAGCTCTTGGTCTTATTACTTTTCGTTTTATATCCATGGGGAAGTGGAATAAGAATCTTTCCTCCGTAAGCCATACGTGTTGTAAAAGTCAACTAAAATGCCGGGAGCAATGGGCTAGTAACTCATTTTCCTGTAATAATTACTAAAAAGAATAATAATAAGAAAATTGTCAAAGTATTTTCTTTTTGGGGATTTTCTTTTTGGGTCACCCTGCCTCGGTGGGGGACGGCCGACTTGTTAATATATATATATATATATATATATATATATATATATATATATATATATATATATATATATATATATATATATATATATATATATATATATATATTATAGACACACAGAAAGTTAAGATTGTATCGTTAAGCCGAGACGTAGTATAATCAGGGAAGACTGATGAAGGTTAAGGTGAACACTGAGTCGCTTGATTGCGACTGTGGCAGGCATGAACAAGATCCTCTTGATGTACTCAAGGAGATTCGTCCTCATAAGCTTGGACGCGAAATGGGATGTTAATTTCGTCTAATGCTACGTCTAATGAGGCTTGGTTCAGAGTAATATCATCCAGTGTGGCACTTTCCAGGTTAAGTGCTTTCCAACTAGGAATGTGCCTTGCTGTTAGGAATGATAACAGCCTTTGGCTAAGATGAGGCCTTAGCAGATGTCTCGAAGCTAAATTAAGCAAAAATGTTTCATATATTGTAATTATTCAATAGCGTTTGGGTGCATAGTTGAGATCTTAGCAATTGTCTCAAAGTAAAATTTAGCATTATATATATATATATATATATATATATATATATATATATATATATATATATATATATATATATATATATATATATATATATATATATTTATATATATATATATATATATATATATATATATATATATATATATATATATATATACATATATATATATAACAACACTGCACTAGCCAAGGACACGAACACATGAGGTTTGGCCTGCCTCATGGTGGGCAAAAACACATGACGCCCTAATCCACTGTACCATACGATCCTTAAGAGTAGCGCATCGTATGGTCGTGTGGATTAGGGCGTCATGTGTTTTCGCCCACCATGAGGCAGGCCAAAGCAGCATGGATCTAGTTCTTGGCTAGTGCAATGTTGTTATTGATCAATACCACTCGTTCGTGGTCATAATAATATATATATATATATATATATATATATATATATATATATATATATATATATATATATATATATATATATATATATATGTAAAGTTGGTCAATTAGCAAGAACTCATCTAAAATTAAGTTCTTTCTAAAAATTTCTCTTAAACGTTTAAAGATATATTTTTTCATTAATGTTAAAGTAAAAAATTTTAATTTTGCAATAAAAGAATCTTGGAAAACTTACCTAACCTTATTATAACAAGTGCAATTTATTTTAGCCTAATCCTACTAAATATATTTTAAATACGTTTACAGTAATTTAATACTAAATAAACACAATGAAATATATTTTTTTCGTTAGGTTTACTCTGATTTTTGCGAAATTATTGCATACACAAATTTTCGCTTGTCCTATATGGCAAGATGAGCGTTGCTATTTAAGCCAAGATCGCAAGTTCTGCCTATTCGGCACGACATATATATATATATATATATATATATATATATATATATATATATATATATATATATATATATATATATATATATATATATATATATATATATATATATATATATATATATATATATTTCTCTATGGGAAAGTGAAACAGAATTTTTCCTCCGTAAACTATGCGTGTCGTAAGAGGAAACTAAAATACCGGGAGCAAGGGGTTAGTAAACCCTTCTTCTGTATATATATTATTTTTTTTATTACCATACTGGCCGATTCCCACCAAGGAAGGGTGGCCCGAAAAAGAAAAACTTTCACCATCATTCACTCCATCACTGTCTTGCCAGAAGGGTGCTTTACACTACAGTTTTTAAACTGCAACATTAACACCCCTCCTTCAGAGTGCACGCACTGTACTTCCCATCTCCAGGACTCAAGTCCGCCCTGCCGGTTTCCCTGAACCCCTTCATAAATGTTACTTTGCTCACACTCCAACAGCACGTCAAGTATTAAAAACCATTTGTCTCCATTTACTCCTATCAAACACGCTCACGCATGCCTGCTGGAAGTCCAAGCCCCTCGCACACAAAACCTCCTTTACCCCCTCCCTCCAACCTTTCCTAGGCCGACCCCTACCCCGCCTTCCTTCCACTACAGACTGATACACTCTTGAAGTCACTGTTTCGCTCCATTCTCTCTACATGTCCGAACCACCTCAACAACCCTTCCTCAGCCCTCTGGACAACAGTTTTGGTAATCCCGCACCTCCTCCTAACTTCCAAACTAGGAATTCTCTGCATTATATTCACACCAAACATTGCCCTCAGACATGACATGTCCACTGCCTCCAGCCTTCTCCTCGCTGCAACATTCATCACCCATGCTTCACACCCATATAAGAGCGTTGGTAAAACTATATTCTCATACATTCCCCTCTTTGCCTCCAAGAACAAAGTTCTTTGTCTCCACAGACTCCTAAGTGCACCACTCACCCTTTTCCCCTCATCAATTATATGATTCACCTCATCTTTCATAGACCCATCCGCTGACACGTCCATTCCCAAATATCTGAATACATTCACCTCCTCCATACTCTCTCCCTCCAATCTGATATCCAATCTTTCATCACCTAATCTTTTTGTTATCCTCATAACCTTACTCTTTCCTGTATTCACTTTTAATATTCTTCTTTTGCACACCCTACCAAATTCATCCACCAATCTCTGCAACTTCTCTTCAGAATCGCCCAAGAGCATAGTGTCATCAGCAAAGAGCAACTGTGACAACTCCCACTTTATGTGTGATTCTTTATCTTTTAACTCCACGCCTCTTGCCAAGACCCTCGCATTTACTTCTCTTACAACCCCATCTATAAATATATTAAACAACCACGGTGACATCACACATCCTTGTCTAAGGCCTACTTTTACTGGGAAATAATTTCCCTCTTTCCTACGTACTCTAACTTGAGCCTCACTATCCTCGTAAAAACTCTTCACTGCTTTCAGTAACCTACCCCCTACACCATACACCTGCAACATCTGCCACATTGCTCCCCTATCCACCCTGTCATACGCCTTTTCCAAATTCGTAAATGCCACAGACCTCTTGAGCCTTATCTAAATACTGTTCACTTATATGTTTCACTGTAAACACCTGGTCCACACACCCCCTACCTTTCCTAAAGCCTCCTTGTTCATCTGCTATCCTATTCTCCGTCTCTGTCAATAATAACTCTACCATACACTTTACCAGGTATACTCAACAGACTTATCCCCTATAATTTTTGCACTCTCTTTTGTCCCCTTTGCCTTTATACAAAGGAACTATGCATGCTCTCTGCCAATCCCTAGGTACCTTACCCTCTTCCATACATTTATTAAATAATTGCACCAACCACTCCAAAACTATATCCCCCCCTGCTTTTAACATTTCTATCTTTTTCCCATCAATCCCGGCTGCCTTACCCCCTTTCATTTTACCTACTGCCTCACGAACTTCCCCCACACTCACAACTGGCTCTTCCTCACTCCTACAAGATGTTATTCCTCCTTGCCCTATACACGAAATCACAGCTTCCCTATCTTCATCAACATTTAACAATTCCTCAAAATATTCCCTCCATCTTCCCAATACCTCTAACTCTCCATTTAATAACTCTCCTCTCCTATTTTTAACTGACAAATCCATTTGTTCTCTAGGCTTCCTTAACTTGTTAATCTCACTCCAAAACTTTTTCTTATTTTCAACAAAATTTGTTGATAACATCTCACCCACTCTCTCATTTGCTCTCTTTTTACATTGCTTCACCACTCTCTTAACCTCTCTCTTTTTCTCCATATACTCATCCCTCCTTGCATCACTTCTACTTTGTGAAAACTTCTCCCTTACTACTCTCTTTACATCATCATTCCACCAATCGTTCCTCTTCCCCCCCGCACCCACTTTCGTGTAATCACAAACTTCTGCTGAACACTCTAACACTACATTTTTAAACCTACCCCATACCTCTTCGACTCCATTTCCTATGCTCTCATTAGCCCATCTATCCTCCAATAGCTGTTTATATCTTACCCTAACTGCCTCCTCTTTTAGTTTATAAACCTTCACCTCTCTCTTCCCTGATGCTTCTATTCTCCTTGTATCCCATCTACCTTTTACTCTCAGTGTAGCTACAACTAGAAAGTGATCTGATATATCTGTGGCCCCTCTATAAACATGTACATCCTGAAGTCTACTCAACAGTCTTTTATGTACCAATGCATAATCCAACAAACTACTGTCATTTCGCCCTACATCATATCTTGTATACTTATTTATCCTCTTTTTCTTAAAATATGTATTACCTATAACTAAACCCCTTTCTATACAAAGTTCAATCAAAGGGCTCCCATTATCATTTACATCTGGCACCTCAAACTTACCTACCACACCCTCTCTAAAAGTTTCTCCTACTTTAGCATTCAGATCCCCTTCCACAATTACTCTCTCACTTAGTTCAAAGACTCCTATACATTCACTTAACATCTCCCAAAATCTCTCTCTCTCTCCTCTACATTCCTCTCTTCTCCAGGTGCATACACGCTTATTATGACCCACTTTTCGCATCCAACCTTTACATTAATCCACATAATTCTTGAATTTACACATTCATATTCTCTTTTCTCCTTCCATAACTGATCCTTCAACATTACTGCTACCCCTTCCTTTGCTCTAACTCTCTCAGATACTATATTATATATTATATATTATAAAATCATCGCATTTTTTCTTTGAGAATCGGCGTCGAATAAGAGCTGGTATATTGTTTTTGTTACTTAATCAAATTATAATATTTGTGTACTTGAAAATTCTTGTTCATTAAGCTCAGCTGACTTCATATTTGTTCCAACATGAAGATGCATTCATAGTCATATGTTCTTCCTACCTGATGTTAAATTTCTCAGTCGAATGTTGCAATATGATGATGTTGTCCTCAACTGAACTTTCTTACATACTGATGTGTTTCTCAGTCCTATAAACTTTCCCATTCATTTCAATTGTGTTGGGAGACATGTAGAAATGTAGGATACCCTGTAGAAAGGTAGAGTAGAAAGCAGAAATTTAGAATGGCGCGAAGAGTAGCATACAAACGGTAGTGTAACATGGGCCTAATACACATGCTGACCTCACACACCTACACTTCAATACCTATTTCTATTCCCTAACCAATCTCCCTTTTTTTTTTTCTCCCAAATGCTATCCAGTGACGGCAAAATTCGATCGACTTTCCGCTTGTCAGAGGCTCGTTGCTGTCCCTTCCGTCTTGGTGAAGAGCGGTTATTGCTTCCTGGACAACCTGACTGTGGCCAAGGTCGCTGCCATGGACGGGACGTAGACTGTAATTCGCAGCAGAGAAAGTTTACTCACATATTTTAGCCTTTTTCATATACGAAGGAGGTGAAGAGCAGAGATGTAGTAGTGAAAGTAAACTGGAGAAGGAGGCATAAAATAGTAGTAGTAGTAGTAGTAGTAGTAGTAGTAGTAGTGGTAGTAGTGGTAGTGGTGGTGGTGGAGGTTGTTAAAATAGAAATAATAAAAGAAAACAAGGACTACGGAATAAAGACGAATAAGACAATAAGTACAATAGGAAAATGACAAGATGACAATTTAGGAGAAAAAGAGGTAAGGAAGGGCAGAAGAAGGAAGAAAGAGAAGCAGTAAACGAAGTGGTGAAGAGCAGCTAGACAGTGGAAGGCCTCCAGCCATCACTGTGGAATAAGACGACTCAAGAGTCAATATCTGTCTTGGGATGTTGCCTCAATCCTGACACACGCAAAACTTTACCCATAGACGATACATAATCTACTCACTCGACATTTGCAAGGTTCAGCCGCCTCCACATATTGACTCTCAGTGACAAGTGGTATATCCACACAGTAATACAGGAAGATATGATGCGCAAAAATGTCAAAGTTTTGCCCTTGCGATCAGATATGAGCAAAGTGGATTGGTCGCGTGGAGTCCATTGTACTCAGATGGACAGGAGACGCAGGAATGTTTCAGCCCGTCTTTAAAATACACCGTTCATCATCTAATGTATTTTCTTACCTCATTTTCTGAACGATATATACCGATAGCCAGATTTAACATTAGCTATTTTACATTAGGTTTCGTTACGACGATTTAGCCCAATGGTTCATTATTTAAGGTAGCGCCACCTATCGCAGTTTGCCCTTATCTCCATCCCCCCCCCCCTCTCCTTCTTTCATATAAAATTGTAAATGAAAATTGAAAAAGTCCTCTTTATTTAAATGGAAAAACATGAGAAACTAGATTTAATTCTTAACTTTATTATTTTTAAATACTATTCACAAGATTTTGATTAGCAAATCACAGGCCAGTAGGCCTACTGCAGTACTACTTTTTTTTATGTTTTTATGTTCTTCACATATTCCCTATTTTTGCTCTGGGTTCGTTCCGCCTTCCTGGAAATTACTCGCTCCTGCCCGGTTAAGAGTCACCACTTGAACATGAACTATCTACATCAGTGTAGTTAACAGATATAATCAAATTACAGTATATAAACAGGATGACAACGTTTGACAGCGGGGAGACACCAGAGTAGTTTAATTGTTTGGAAACAATACGTTCGTTATGTATAGACTGGCTGTGTGTTGCACGTCTCTGATAGGTTGTCCAAGCTGTTGTCGCACTACCAGATACTCTGTATTAGAATTTTTAACGAGGTCACAAGTATTTTGTTACGCTATTCTTTATTTTTTGGGGAATTTATAGTTAAAAGAACATAATTTCAAGTCTTAAGTTTTGTTCCTTCATTATAGCGTGATAGTTCCGAGTTTCCTTACCAGACTCTATGAATATATGGTTTACAAAACCGACAAATTGATAGAGACAATTGTTCAATATTTGGGTATCTGTATAAAGATACCCAAATGTTAGACAGTTGTCTCACCCCCAGACTCTGCATCATTAGTAAACATGACGGTTACTTGCGGCTCTTAGATTCCTTGACAGAAACTTTCTAAAAAGAAGTGTTGAAGTGTTTTAATAAGGCTTATTCACAATCTTCTCAAGTTCTGACTACTATGAAGACTTACGGAATTAATATCTTGCTGTGCTATACGTGTGATTGTAATACTCTGCTTGTCACCATATTGCTTTACAACCGTTCTTATGACTTTCTTGAGATGACTCAAGAAATCGTAATGACACGATTGCAAACAAACCATACCCCCGGCCGGGATTGAACCCGCGGTCATAGAGTCTCAAAACTCCAGACCGTCGCGTTAGCCACTAGACCAGCTAGCCACAATAAGATTCATCCAACTAGGTATATTTCTACACCATAGGAAGGTTAGCACAGGCACCTCTGTGACCACAAATGCACGCTAGCTGGAGATTCGTCTGTAAAAACTTGCATTTGTGGTCACAGAGGTGCCTGTGCTAACCTTCCTATGGTGTAGAAATATACCTAGTTGGATGAATCTTATTGTGGCTAGCTGGTCTAGTGGCTAACGCGACGGGCTGGAGTTTTGAGACTCTATGACCGCGGATTCAATCCCGGCCGGGGGTATGGTTTATTTGCAATCGTGTCATTACGATTTCTTGAGTCATGTTGACGGCAGTGAAGGGACTTGAGTTAGAGTTCGTCACGGCCACGCTAGCTGGAGATTCGTCTGTAAAAACTTGCATTTGTGGTCACAGAGGTGCCTGTGCTAACCTTCCTATGGTGTAGAAATATACCTAGTTGGATGAATTTTATTGTGGCTAGCTGGTCTAGTGGCTAACGCGACGGGCTGGAGTTTTGAGACTCTATGACCGCGGGTTCAATCCCGGCCGGGGGTATGGTTTGTTTGCAATCGTGTCATTACGATTTCTTGAGTCATGTTGACGGCAGTGAAGGGACTTGAGTTAGAGTTCGTCACGGCCACGCTAGCTGGAGATTCGTCTGTAAAAACTTGCATTTGTGGTCACAGAGGTGCCTGTGCTAACCTTCCTATGGTGTAGAAATATACCTAGTTGGATGAATCTTATTGTGGCTAGCTGGTCTAGTGGCTAACGCGACGGGCTGGAGTTTTGAGACTCTATGACCGCGGATTCAATCCCGGCCGGGGGTATGGTTTATTTGCAATCGTGTCATTACGATTTCTTGAGTCATGTTGACGGCAGTGAAGGGACTTGAGTTAGAGTTCGTCACGGCCACGCTAGCTGGAGATTCGTCTGTAAAAACTTGCATTTGTGGTCACAGAGGTGCCTGTGCTAACCTTCCTATGGTGTAGAAATATACCTAGTTGGATGAATTTTATTGTGGCTAGCTGGTCTAGTGGCTAACGCGACGGGCTGGAGTTTTGAGACTCTATGACCGCGGGTTCAATCCCGGCCGGGGGTATGGTTTGTTTGCAATCGTGTCATTACGATTTCTTGAGTCATGTTGACGGCAGTGAAGGGACTTGAGTTAGAGTTCGTCACGGCCACGCTAGCTGGAGATTCGTCTGTAAAAACTTGCATTTGTGGTCACAGAGGTGCCTGTGCTAACCTTCCTATGGTGTAGAAATATACCTAGTTGGATGAATTTTATTGTGGCTAGCTGGTCTAGTGGCTAACGCGACGGGCTGGAGTTTTGAGACTCTATAACCGCGGGTTCAATCCCGGCCGGGGGTATGGTTTTCTTGAGATGGTGAAAGATAGATTATTATACTGAGGCACCTGTGAACGTCACTAAACATTATTTTAATAAAACTTTCTTGGTGGCCACGAGATAATTTGCAGAATACGTAAATGTTTCAGTCTCTATTAATCTTTCGATAGGGAATAGACCTGATAGAGGCGAAGGGCATTTAATGCAAAGAATTAAGATGTATATGTATGATACACAATACCGACAAGATGAAGAATCAGACACATTCTTTATCAAAGAATTAAGAGCTTCCCTTTCCCTCCCTCATATCAAACGTAATTACTTGCCATTCTCCAGAAGTTCGAAGAGAAGCCACTCCCCCATGGAGTTCTGGGTATTTTGGATGATTGTACTTAATCAGTCATGCAAAATAGCTGAGAGCTTCTGGCAGATTATACATTGCCTGTGTCTGCATAATATATACCTGCTAGGAATCAAATCTGAATCTCATTCCACAATCACTGTATAATCCTAGAGGGTTTAGAGCTTCCCCCCAGTTAAAATAAATCCCATTCCTCAGGCGGTTTGGCCTGCAGAGATTTAGCGCTTTTTTTTTTATAGACTTTAACAACATTCAGCTCACGTAAAAGCCGAGAACAGAGACGGTAAGGGAGACGAGGATCTACGAGGAAGGAGCTAGGTTAGGAATTAGGAACAAAGACCAAAGCTAGAAGGGCTAAGAGCATTCAACTAGTCTCTAGGGGAGAGAGAGAGAGAGAGGGGGGGGGGGAGGGAGAACAAATATCGGTTCCTCGACTTTTGTCAATAGGAGTTATTCAGAAGACAATTTCCTCTAATTTCCGGTCAGTAGACTACAAGTAGAATTTCTCTTAAGCTCTGGAAACACGCTTGTTGCCCGGAGAATGTTTCAGTGCCATTCCTCTCGCTGCCACTCTCCTCGTACAGGAAGTCAGACGTATTTGCCAATTTGCTGAAATGATAATTGAAAAAAAAAACTAGATGTATTCCTGTCGCTGGGCGATCCGAAAAGGTATTCCTGTGTTCCATAAGCCCAGCCGCTCAAAAAGAATAATACAGGACTCTGATGAAAATTATAATGCAACAGAATATAAAAAAAATTGTGTATGGTTGTACATGTATATGCTTTTGCGTATTCATACATATGTATATGTGTCTGCATATGTATGCATTTATGAATGCACACTTTTTATGTGTATATTTATAATTGTATATGTGTATCTGGACCTACACTCTTCAGTTTCACTCCCCTCCATCGTCTAATTAGGAGACACTTTTTTCATGTTTGAAGCACCGCCACTGAGAGTTTTGAAAGTTATCCCAACACGCCGAGAATAGGTCCAACAACTTCGGTCATAGGGCACGTAAACATGTCAGTTGTTCCAAGAATCTAGTCCTCGTTACCGTACATAAGCGTTGAAAACTTGAAGCCGATTGGATGAGGAGTTCTTGAGTTATGAGCGAAATAAGCACGAAAAGTGGAGGGGAAAAAAATCAAGTAACCTTTTCAAGGGCCCTTAGGTTAGGTTAGGTTTGTCAGGAAACAGGACAAGTGTTTCCTGACGCGGGTCTGAGTCATGATGACCTGTAGCTGGAGCTTTTGGTCATCTGACCGAGGCCTTCCGCCGGCTTATCCGCCCACCCCTTTAAAAATTATGGCTACTATAATCATTTTTTCGAGGTTCCCCTTCGAGGACACCTAATAACGACCCAGGCGGTCGTATTGAACCTCTGATCACACCATCACCGCCTATGGTGCTTATGGTTAATTATCTACTTTAATAGTGGTATGTGAACAAAGAAACACCAGATCAAAACTTTTAAATAAAATCACAATAAAATTTTAATTATGATATGTTTATTAAACAAAAAGTAAAATTTAAAAATTAATGGGGTTATGATTATAATTCATGTAATCGACTCCAAATAATTGTGTATTCCTTGCTGACCATTATTCAGAGGTCCGTATAAAGGAACAAGCACCAGCGCTTCACTCAGCGAGATGCACTAGATTATGATGGACTGATTACATCATCTTGATTTCACAACTACACCTGCTGCCTCTCTATTTGACTGAAGAAGCCTACTGTGTAGGCGAAACGTTTCATCAATAAAGATTCCCAACTGTTGCACTTGTGTCTTAATTATCAACTTGCCGGTATTTCATATAATATTCAACATTACTTTTTATTTGGCCGCGGCTGGGTTCACTCTCCTGACTTCGAGAGCCAGAGAGTGAAAGAGGAAGATTGAGAGAGTACGAAGGTTTGAAAGAGGGTCAGTGAGCTAGGCCAGACACAATAAAGTGTGCGCACTTATTCTTATTGCTGACCATCATAGCTTCGTTGAACTCTGAAAAATGCTGCTTTCAATTAAGGGCAGAGATGGAAGAGGTGAGGTGGGAAGCGCAATATTCCAGGGAGGGGAATTAGAAGCCCACTCTATTCCACTGTCATGGACTCCTAACAGTCAACGCCGCCTCTCTTTTGTTCATTTACTCTCTTATTTTGTGGTATTCCTCCGGAAAAGGATATTACGTTGGTTATCGCTCTTATAAGTTTTGTCCATAACAGTTATTATGTCTGGTTTAGCCTCTGCCTCACTGCTCTTGTTTATAATTCCATCTTTGTTCCCATAAGACACCTATTGTCCCTGTTCACCCATCAGTATAAAATGGGTACCTGGGTGTTAGGCGACTGGTGTGGGTCGCATCCTGGGACAAAACTAACTTAGTTTGCCCGAAATGCTCTGTATAACAAGCGGCTTTCTATATAGTAGTATGTCATTGATGTCAGCTAGGACTGTATACCTTGTACATGTACTTGTAGTAAATAAAGATATTTTTATATAATTATTATTATTATTGATTTTTTATGGTATAAACCTTGGTAATAAATACCGACAAGTTGGTTTAGAAAGACACGTAAGCAAACACTATAACATATTTATTAGAAAACGTTTCGGTCCTGGGACCTTGATCACTTCTAACATACAGAGGTAGAAAGACATTATATATATAGGCGGAGAGTGAGATGTGACGCATCTCACTCTCCGCCTGTATATATAATGTCTTTCTACCTCTGTATGTTAGAAGTGATCAAGGTCCCAGGACCGAAACGTTTTCTAATAAATATGTTATAGTGTTTGCTTACGTGTCTTTCTAAACCATTGATTTCTGTACCAATTTTTACCTTCCTCCTGCCTGTGTTGTTGGTGCTGTTCGTGGCTTGTTGCCCTTTGCTGTATAATCATTATTAAAATATAAAACAGTAATGATAATATTAATAGTTACAACAATAATTACGGTGACCCGTACCTCGATCGCTAGCGCATTCAGCTAACACACTGAAGTCCGGGAATCGAACCCCGAGTATGGGTGGAAAATAGTAGGATGTGTTTCCATAGGTCACCTGTTGTCCATTGTTCACCTATCAGTACAATGGGTACTTGGGTGTTAGTGGACTGGTGTGGGTCGCATCCTGGGAACAAAACTGACCTAATTTGCATAAGAAGCGGCTTTCTATATAGTAGTATGTCATTAATGTCAGCGAGGTCTGTATACCTTGTATATTACTTCTTGCAATAAAGAATATTATATTATTAATAATAATTATATGAATAATAATATTATTTTTATTATTTTCTATAATTATATTAATAGGAATATGTTGTATTATTGAGAATTAAGATATGAGGTAGATCCTTTGTATGATAGGACGTGAAATTGGGATTCCACATTTAAACAATCGTTACCATAATGAAGCATCTTAATAAGGGAATCTAGAACTTATTACTCTTCAAGCTGACCTGGCCACAGACCCGAGGCCTGGTCACAGACTCGAGGCCTGGTTACAGACTCGAGGCCTGGTTACAGACCCGAGGCCTGGTTACAGACTCGAGGCCTGGTTACAGACTCGAGGCCTGGTTACAGACTCGAGGCCTGGTCACAGACTCGAGGCCTGGTCACAGACTCGAGGCCTGGTCACAGACTCGAGGCCTGGTCACAGATTCGAGGCCTGGTCATAGACCCGAGGCCTGGTCACACTCGAGGCCTGGTCACAGACTCGAGGCCTGGTCACAGACTTTAGGCCTGGTCACAGATTCGAGGCCTGGTCACAGATTCGAGGCCTGGTCATAGACCCGAGGCCTGGTCACACCCGAGGCCTGGTCACAGACTCGAGGCCTGGTCACAGACTCTAGGCCTGGTCACAGACCCGAGGCCTGGTCACTGACCCGAGGCCTGGTCACAGACTCGAGGCCTGGTCACAGACCCGAGGCCTGGTCACAGACTCGAGGCCTGGTTACAGACCCGAGGCCTGGTCACAGACTCGAGGCCTGGTTACAGACCCGAGGCCTGGTCACAGACCCGAGGCCTGGTCACAGACTCGAGGCCTGGTCACAGACCCGAGGCCTGGTCACAGACTCGAGGCCTGGTCACAGACTCGAGGCCTGGCCACAGACCCGAGGCCTGGTCACAGACCCGAGGCCTGGTCACAGACTCGAGGCCTGGTCACAGACCCGAGGCCTGGTCACAGACTCGAGGCCTGGTCACAGATTCGAGGCCTGGTCACAGATTCGAGGCCTGGTCACAGACTCGAGGCCTGGTCACAGACCCGAGGCCTGGTCACAGACTCGAGGCCTGGTCACAGACCGAACCGCGGGGGCGTTGATCCCTGAAACCCTCTCCAGGTATAAACTCCAGATAAGTCATAATGAATGTCTGTCAATGAATAAACTGAAGAATGAACGGGGATTCGACTCGCGGTCTTGACATATAGCTGGTCCAGCACTGTACCACTGGGCTACTACTTCTCTTCAACAGTGGTTTTCAAACTATTTGAAGTCAACGCACTCTTTTATTGAAAAAAAAGCTAAGGGAGCTTTTACCAAAATGTAAAATTTAAATGATGCAAGACAAATGGCAATGCAAAAAAATTTCTACTTTAATTACGATATGAAATATGCATAAAGATTTGTTTCAATTTTCCAGCATAATATGTGTTTAGCAACATAAAGGAAACTACATAATTTACTTTATTGATTTGTTATAAAAGGAATATGAAGAGCAAATATAAAACGTTTATTGTAGAATTATAATTTTGATATAAAAATTTAAAAGTTTGATAGTTATCGATGAGGTAATTTTAATAATTAAAGAAATAAATGTTCAATAATTTGCATGTGATTGTTTTCTCATGGAAAATAACTCATAATAGAGAGTAATGAATGTTAGCCGCAAGCGGAGACTGTAACTCACGAAATCGTAGTGACACGATTGGAAACAAACCATACCACGGGTGGGGCTTGAACCCAAGGTCAGAGAGTCGTAAAACTCCAGACCGATGCGTTATCCACTGGGCCAGCTGGCTACAATAAGATTCATCCAGTTGCATTTGTGGTCACAGTGGTACCTATGCTAACCTTCCTATGGTATATAGACATACCTAGTTGGATGAATATTATTGTAGCCAACTGGCCCAGTGGCTAACGCATCGGTCTGGAGTTTTAAGACTCTCTGGCCGCGGGTTCAAGACCCACCCGTGGTATGGTTTGAGGCGGTTTTTCAGTCTTTAGTCTACTCTTATGTCCTTTTTTATTGTTATATATAAAGTGATGATTCTCTGGCAGATGTGTGTTGATGCTCAACCAGTGAGATATTTCTGACAACTTCACAATATTCTTTTAACATCTGAATCCGTAAATAAGTTCAACATGTAAAATATGGACCTAGTTTCAAGACAGCTAAGGATTAATACATTTTTCTTATCTCTGCAAATGCAACGGGTGATTTCAAGTTCAATCATGTGCTAATTCATTTCTCAGATTACTTCAAGTTCAAGCCTCTGCTAATTTATTACTAAGATTATTTCAAATTCATTCCTCTGCTAATGCATTACTCAGAGAATCCCGTGTTTCAGAAGGTCAGGAGAGAAGAACCTAGTTGTCCAGTATTTGGCGGTTTAATAATTCAACATGGATGCCAGAGACTTTCTTCACATTATTTTATTACGTTCAGTCACGATGTAACTGGTCAGGGAAAACCTTGAGTTCAAGGTTCGCCTCACTCTTGATAATTCCCGTAGTCATTCTCAAATCTTGCAGTGTATGTGGACTCCAATGTGAAGGTTGAGTTATTATCACCCAGTGCAACATCTCTTACACAACCATTGGATCAAGGAGTTATTAAGACATTTAAGTACCATTACACACGCCAGGTATTTCTTCACCTTGTGTGTGTGTGTGTGTGTGTGTGTGTGTGTGTGTGTGTGTGTGTGTGTAGAATAGAGGAATAGAGCTTGAGATCGTGGTGTCTCCTTTACTCTAACAGAATTGTTGTACAATTGTTTTTAAGTCGTTGATAGTTGACAAAGTACACTCCCTCCTCACTGATCCCATTCAAGACGTATTGTATTCTATAGTCACTTTGCGCTCTTTCCATCATAATTTGCCTCTTGTCCTCCCTGCTGCTGGTGCTAGGAAATTATCAGTTTTCATTTGTGGATCAATATTTTACAACCCTTCAGTGTTTTTCTTATGAATATAATAATAATAATAATAATAATTTTACGTAATTTGAAAATATTTCCTGAAAGAGGAATTTTTTAGTTTATTAATAGCGTTTTTTCCTAGTTTACAGATGTGGTCTCTTGCTTTCCCTGTCTGAGTATACACTGAATTCTTAACCACCAGGTTAATTAAAAAACCATCACATCGCAGTAACCCAGCGCCTGTATGACTGTACTCCCCAACTCATCATTTTACTTAATCATTTCCTTTTTCCTCTTTACTGGGAGATAACATTTTCCCCATAACAGTGGCTGTCTCTGCTGTTACGAAACCTCCCGCCCCGCCGTTACTGAGTCCATAATGAAGTACCCGACGATATCTCATCGCCATACTGAAGTACACTAGCTGAGATTGACAGATCTCCTTGCAGCAAGTATGTAGCCTATCCTGTGTGATCTAATATTATTGGGAATCATAACTAGCTTTTGTTCCCACAATGTAACGATTATATAGAAAAGAGTAACAGTAGGCTGCAGCTGCTGTTATAAAAGTTTTTCTTATTCTCTGCAGTGGAATATGACATAAAACAGTTTGCTGTTTCTCGCTCATTGTAACTGTCACAGCTGTATAGCCCTTGTGGCTTAGCGCTTCTTTTTGATTATAATAATAATGTAACTGTCACATACTACAATGTTGTATTTAATTTGGATAAATTACACTACTAAGTATCTTGGCCATACTCTGCATACCTGTCCCAACTTGTATACTTAAATATATAAAATTTATCAATAATATATACCAAAAACTGTTGTGATTATTATAGTTATTGTATAACTTTAATAGTCTATCAAACTACATGTAGACATCCTACGTAAACCACCTATTATCTTAACCCTCAAATGTAAACAAGCCTATTTTGACTTTATTAGGATATATATATATATATATATATATATATATATATATATATATATATATATATATATATATATATATATATATATATATATATATATATATATGCAATAAGATCACAATAAACAGGTGATTTCAGAATATGCAAAACAACCACTGGGAAAGAATAGAGAAGTTCCAAGCGCTTTCGTGACTACTCACATTATCAAGGAACAATGAAAGTAAAGCATCAAAGGAAGGTATATAAAGGGGTAGCCCACACCTCACTATCAGATCCCACAACAACGAAACACCTGACGCGAGACAGCAGGCCCGCCGGCCGAACTAGACAGGTCTTTCATACAACCCACCGACAAACTATTCTAGTCAAGAAATAAGAAATTTAAAAAATTATTATTTGTCCAATGTATTATTAAATTCTTCCCAAATTCTATTAATTATAAATGGATCTAATTTATATAAACCAAAGGAAATATTCATATTATTGTCAAAACTGCTTTTTATGAAACAAGATTCAATTATATTCCTGTCGACCATGGACTTGCTTGATACTACTTTCTCAACTTTTTGAAAATCAATTGGATGGTTAAAATCTCTTACATGAATAAATAGAGCATTGGAATCTTGTCCAGTTCTAATGCTATATTTATGTTGTTTTAATCTTAGTTCGAGATTTTTACCAGTTTGACCGTAATAAACTTTATCGCAAATTTTACAAGGAATCTTATAGACACATCCATCAGCATTTTGGGGGGAATTCTTTATCAAAAGTTTTTTTTACTGTATCAAGATTTTTTAATACAACTTTAATATTAAAAGTCTTAAGAAGAGAAGGCATATCAACCAAGTTTTCATGGTAAGGGAGAACCAACATATTTTTAGTTGAATAAGGCTGGTTGTTCCTTTTTGGATTGCAAAAAGTATTTCTAGCAACTTTAAAAGATTTATCAATTACATTTCTTGGGTATTTCAAATCATTACCTATTTCATAAATTTTGGATATTTCCTCATCTATGAACTCTGGTCTACAAATTCGTAAAGCTCTCAAAAACATTGATGAGAAAATAGACAGTTTAACTCTATCTTGATGGGAAAAATAATAATGGACATAGGAACAGTTATTTGTAGGTTTTCTCTAAATTTTAAATTTGAATTCATTATTACCCTTAATAATTAAAACATCTAGAAAAGGCAATGAGTTATTTTCTTCAAATTCAACAGTAAAATTTATAGAATGGGCTAAGCTATTTAATTTGCCAAGGAAATGGTGTATATCTACATTTTTGGGCATAAGACACAAAATATCATCAACATATCTGATAGAGCTAAATGGTTCAGAATATGCAAAACAACCACTGTGAAAGAATAGAGAAATTCCAAGCGCTTTCGTGACTACTCACATTATCAAGGAACTATGAAAGTAATGCATCAAAGGAAGGCATATAAAGGGTCTAGCCTACACCTCACTGTCACATCCCACAACAAAGCAACACCTGACGCATAATCCACGGGGCCACACAATCCTTATGAGTAGCGCATCCACACCAACGTATGTCCTTGGGTAGCGAGTACAACATCCGGTTCTGCTAGATGCATTACTCTTAAGGATTGTGTGGTCCCGTGGATTAAGGCGTCATGAGTTTTCGCCTACCATGAGGCAGGCCAAAGCAACATGGGTTCGACTCCTTGGCTAGTCGCTAGTCACAGTGTTGCTATTGATCAATACCACTTGTTCGTGGGTAATTTATATATATATATATATATATATATATATATATATATATATATATATATATATATATATATATATATATATATATATATATATATAATGTCTTCAGAACCATTGTCTAATTTCATGCTACTGAGAGTATAAAATAATTTGTAGATTTCTGAAATAAAGCTTATCTTATCCTATCTCCCAAACTCCTCTCCGACACTGAGAAACTTTACTGCTCTTCATAGCTTAAAATTTCTTAAGTCTATGTGGCACTTCTAGCCTGAAGAATTTCTTTATGGATCCTCTTGGTTTACATGAGTCGTTTGTTTTACCTTTTATGATGCTGAGGAGCATTTCAACCTGCGGTGTGTGTGTTTGCGTGTGTGTGTGTGTGTTTGCGTGTGTGTGTGCGTGGAGGGTCGCGTGTGCGGCAGTGTGGACATGGAGTCTAGAATGGGCGTGGAGGGTGATATAGACTTACTTGTAGGGGTCGTGTGGGAGTGGAGAGTAGTGAGGCTGTCATGTTGAGTGATTTATCTATTAAGAAATGCTGACTTTGGCTAATCCTATTGGTATAAAACTGATATGTATAATAAAACAAATATGATTAGTTACTTTTAGCTGGGGCAGAGCAGCAGTTTTTAACGAAGCTGTCATTTGCACGAGAAAGATGAGATGGAGTCTGAGAACTGCAGAGAGCCAGGATAGACTCTCTCTTGGGCTGCAACTTTGGCAAGAGACTAAGATAATATTTTGTGAGCACCGGAAGTCCAGACATACTTCTTGACCGCTCTCTTTCCCCCAGTAATGTAACTTCTGTAGAGGAATATTTGTGAATTATATTCAGTATAGTAATTCAGTTTAAGTTGTAAGAATAAACTCTTGTAATTGTTGAGGTATTCAATAGAGGTTAAGTTTCGTAATGTTTTCCTCGTTTCCTCGCTCTTATCTTCAATTCTTATGTATTAGAATATTTCCCTTTGAGTTTTAATAAGATTATTTTAAAAGGTGAGGATCATTGATTCAGTGGATCGTTGTGAATCAGTGTAGTAATTAGGCCATGATCCGAAGGTAATTACTCCGGTTAATTATATTAATTAAGTCACCGGTGTATTTTCGGATGATACAGAAATTCCGGTCAGATATGGGCACAGTGTCGGAGAGGATGTCATACTAGGCCTGATGGTCGGGATGTGCGTGGCTGGTAGGAGTGGGCATCAGTGTGGGCGTGAGGATCGGGGTGGGCGTCAATGTAGGCGTGAGCTGGGACTTACATTATCCCGTCTGTTTTGAGCCACTCTTTCCCTCCTCTTCTCTCTCTCTCTTTCTCTTTAATAATGCCAGCACAAAGTGTTACTGTTCCTAGAGTTTAATGACTCTTGGTTGTGCTTGTTTGCGACGGATGTTAGTGACAGTTGTCAAGTATTTATTAGGTTAATGGTAGAAATAACAGTATCAACTTTGCCAGCCAGAGAAAATCCATGCATATGTAAGTTTAACACCATAGCACCTTCACGTTTTCTTCTGACCTAATTTACTGAACGGCAGCGAGTATAGTGAGCCCAATTCCATATTAAATTTTTACATCATTATCTTCAGTAACTGCCTCATGCAACATTTTTTTGTAATAAAATTCTATTTTTTTTACATTGTTTTTGCCTTTCTTATAGTGTCCTAGCAGTACATTCTAGAGTGAATAGTTACATCGGGTCTTTCTTGCTCAACAAAGGAGTGTCACTCTGGGATAGACCTAGACAGCAGACAAGTGGAACGACATTTGGTGTTTAAATGCTGCTCGACATAGCGCACGTGAAATTATTTGAGCGTCAGCTGTCTAGTTATGTCCGTCATATGCTGTGACGTTATGGTAGTGTTGTCATTTGATTTTTGTCAGCTAAAATATAGGTAAATGTTTTTCTAATTTAAAAAAAAATCGTGAAGTGCCACATGTTGATTATAAGGCGAAAAATGCTGAGTATAAAATATATTTTTTGTTGCTATGAGAAATGTTCCGAAAAAAATATATTTTAACTTCTGTTGAAACGTTGTAACAGTATTGTTATTTATTATACAATTAGGACGCCAATAGCAACTTATACACTGTATTCACTTGTGACAGTCAATTTAAATTTATAGCTTCGCAGTATCATCTTTGTAATGCAGTTGCTGTAATTTATTAAAATACCTGATCGATTTCAGCCTTTGTCATGGCCGAAGCTTTGCCAGGGCGAGGAATGACTGGGAAAGCTTCACGATGCAAGCAAAGATAATATAACATAATACTTTAGTTGACTGGGTACTGTTGTGCACATTAACACTGCTGTGTTGGCAAGTCAATCCAGGAATAATTTTAAAAATAAATTTTTCCTCTTGGATCTGCTGGGTTCCTGACTCTCTCTCTCGGAGACATAGTGTCACAGCTGAAGGTGTCACTGCTATAATTCTCAGATATTCCAACATCCTAAACCATTGAATAGAACCAGGAACCATAAATATCAGAAATCAATAATAAAAAAATATTCCAAGAATGCTGAATGCTGTAATTTGCAGTTTGAGAAGCGACGTTTTGTGTGAGATTTGAACTGATATTCTCCATCCATTCAACAAGTGAAGTCTGAGATTGAATAGTGTTCAGTTGAAATTGATCTTTCTTAGAACTAGTGTTCAACAAATACCTGATAGTTTTATGTGTAGCAGTCACGGGGATGCAAAGACAGCCAAACCACGAATGTAATCCAACACTACCACAAAACACAGTGTCCAACTCATTTAATGGGATGAAAACACATCTAAACCACGAATGTAATCCAACACTACCACAAAACACAGTGTCCAACTCATTTAATGGGATGAAAACACATCTAAACCACGAATGTAATCCAACACTACCACAAAACACAGTGTCCAACTCATTTAATGGGATGAAAACACATCTAAACCACGAATGTAATCCAACACTACCACAAAACACAGTGTCCAACTCACTTAATGAGAAGAAAACACTCTGAATAAATACTTTTTATCACAATTATAAACAACCCTGAAGATTGCATTATAACGTCGAGTTCAGCCATATATTTGTCTTTAGTACAGTATTGTTTGGCATCTCGCAAGCTGTAGCTCGGAGGTGGGGCGTTCGACGCATAATCGAATGGACATGGGTTCGATTCCCGGGCGAGACGTATGGGCAAGTGTCTTTTAACCCAGTGTCTCTGGTCACCTACCAGTAAACTGTTAGAATAAGACGCAAAATGCAAACACTAGGACATTTTTATTGGAAACTTTGCTGAACCTGGTACGAAACATTTAAAGCGACCAAGATCTCAGGACTGAAACGTTCCTAAGTGGTATGTGATACCTCTCGGTATCACATACCACTTTTACATACCAGTATATAGATAACCTGGGTGTTAGTCTTGACTTTTTTGGGTTATAATAGGCAATTCACATACGTTACTTTGCAGTAATCGCGAACAAGCGAAACAAGATGCAGAACAACCATAGGGGAGTTGAATGTTAGCTCTAGGCCTTTCGTATTGCAATCAGCACATCATCAGGCGCTTTCGGTGTTCCAAAAATGCGTAGGAAGTCCAGGCAGATTAGTTCAGGGGAATGTTCTAGATCAAGCTAGAACATTCCTCTGAACTAATCTGCTTGGACTTCTTACTCATTTCTGCAACACTGCAAGAGGCCTAGAGCTATCATTCAATTCCCCTCCCCTGTGACAGCTTTGCATATGTTACTATGTATGGTAATTTGTGTAACTGTATTTATGTGTACCATTACCTAAATAAACTTATTGGTGTGGGTCGCATCCTGGGGTAAGGTAGCAATCCTTCACATACGGCTGTGTTTTGAAGTGAGAACTAAGTTAGAACAACGTCTCCTAGAAGTAGAAACCAGCCTGCCAGTCCTGCGTACATAACACTCTTTACCAAGAACTCAGTCAATTATTCAGCGTGGAAAATAGACATGTTCAGCATCTGAAGATCTTTATTGTAGACGTAAAAGAGACTTTAAGACTACCATGCTCTTCAACTCCAAGGCTGAGGGACTGATTACCTCATCTTTTGTATATAGTTTTACTCTCTTCCAGTTATGTCCTTGAATTTGTATTGATAAAGCCACTGGTTGGCGAAACGTCTACAATAAAGATCCCAAGATGTTGCATATGTGTCTGTTTTCCATCTTGTCGGTACTGTATACCATTCATATTCAATTATTCAGTGTAAACAAGTTAATTATAACGTAGATGAGCGCCACACACTTTCTAGTAAAAGCCTTTTAGTGGTAATGATGCAATACCGCGAACACATTCCAAAGTATATTGCGCTTCCAACACACAACTAATGCGCCAGATGCACTATTAATGTACCAAATACACTACTAGTGCGCCAGATACACTACCGGCGAGCAAAATACACTGCTGGGACGCCAAATAAACTGCTATTGATTTGCCGAATACAGTACTGGAGCGCCAGATACACTGCTAATATTAAAGTTACATTTCTGATGCGCCAAATACTGCTGTAAGGTTAAAACACTTTGCTTTAATTCAGGTCGCTCACCTCAGATAATAAAAATGTTTCCGCTAAAAATATTGGCTTAGCCTGAGATTCCAAAAATTCGCCTGAAAAATACCGCAACTGTCCAGATAACAAAAACATTCACGGGCAAAATACCGCCACTCCGGCCGCCAAAAAGTTTTGCGCGCCAAAATGGTGCCCGGGGCCAGGGGAGCAGCAGCGCGGGTGATTTAAAGGGGGTCAGTTGGGCGGGATCCCACGCCATTTAAACTGCTTTATTGCTCAATATTTCCAGACTCAACCAAGGCGTGGAAAGATTCTTCTTATACCTTCCACAACCACACCTTCCACAACCATATCTTCAACAACTTCTGTAACCACACCTTCCACAGCCACACCTTCCACAACCATATCTTCTGCAACCACAACTTCTGTAACCACACCTTCCACAATCACAACTTCTGTAACAACACCTGCAACCACACCTTCCACAACCATATCTTCCACAACCACAACTTCTGTAACCACACCTACTGCAACCACACCTTCCACAGCCACACCTTCCACAACCACAACTTCTGTAACCACACCTTCTGCAACCACACCTTCCACAACCATATCTTCCACAACCATAACTTCTGTAACCACACCTACTGCAACCACACCTTCCACAGCCACACCTTCCACAGCCACACCTTCCACAACCATATCTTCTGCAACCACAACTTCTGTAACCACACCTACTGCAACCACACCTTCCACAGCCACACCTTCCACAGCCATATCTTCTGCAACCACAACTTCTGTAACCACACCTTCCACAACCACAACTTCTGTAACCACACCTTCTGCAACCACACCTTCCACAACCACACCTTCCACAACCACAACTTCTGTAACCACACCTTCTGCAACCACACCTTCCATAACCACACCTTCCACAACCATATATTCCACAACCACAACTTCTGTAACCACACCTACTGCAACCACACCTTCCACAGCCACACCTTCCACAGCCATATCTTCTGCAACCACAACTTCTGTAACCACACCTTCCACAACCACAACTTCTGTAACCACACCTTCTGCAACCACACCTTCCACAACCACACCTTCCACAACCACAACTTCTGTAACCACACCTTCTGCAACCACACCTTCCACAACCACACCTTCCACAACCATATATTCCACAACCACAACTTCTGCAACCACACCTATTGCAACCACACCTTCCACAGGCACACCTTCCACAACCATATCTTCCACAACCACAACTTCTGTAACCACACCTTCCACAACCACACCTGCAACCACACTTTCCACAACCACACCTTCCACAACCATATCTTCCACAACCACAACTTCTACACTCGCACCTTCCACAAAAACTACATCTTCCACGTCGAGAAACGAGGTCAGTAGCCGTGATTCGACCCCCCTTCACTCACGACTAGGTGAGTGCACCACAGATTTTTCACAAACAGTAAAAAAGTATCGGACAAGGTGGTAAACAATAAAAAAAATCTGTAAGTGGAAATAAAAACAGTACAGCGTTTCACCCAAGGCTGGGCTTTATCAAACACCTTGATGTATATAAAAGTATATATGGCTGCTTGCCGGCCAGAATGCTATATACATTAATTGGAATGTAACGTTTGACAGCGTAGTGGCGCCTTCGAAACATGAGATGGTTAAAAAACACAAGTTGTTCTTGTATAGTGAGAAAACAAGATGGTTGGGGAAGATAAAGGGTAAACACTGCAGTAAGAAGACTTGTATGTACCTCAGTAATGATCTGGTAAATGGTTAGTAGTTCAGTGATAACAAGAGCAAATTAATGGGTGGTAGAGGAAGGAAGGCAGTCAAACCAAACCACGGGTGGGGATAGAACCCGCGATCAGAGAGTCATACAACTCCAGACCGACGCGCTAGCCACTGGGCCAGCTGGCTAGCGATCATTTTTCATGTGAGAGAGAGAGGCAACTACACTAGTTAAACGGTAAAAAAAATATACCAGAGATAGGTAGGTATAACGTTTGTTAGGAAACAGGACTAGTATTTCCTGGCACGGGTCTTAGTCACATGATGGCCCACAGCTGGAGCTTTTGGCTATCTGACCGAGGGCTTCCGCTGGCATACGGGTCCACCCCTTTAAAATTATGGTTATAGCTATACCTGAGGTGGACTTTTCACACCCACGAGGCCGCTTATGCTAAGTTGATGGATGTAAGAACTACCTTCAGTAACTTTTGCTAAAGAATCATTCAGATTTCTGAAGACAATGTACTTCAGAAAGACACGTGCACAACAGTTAGGTATCTTTATTCCGAAACGTTTCGCCTACACAGTAGGCTTCTTCAGTAGAGTACAAAGGAAGCAGTAGATATGTAGAGATGATTTAATGAGTTCATCACTCTTGAAGACGTAGTTTTGAGGTGGTCAGTCTAGGACAGACTATAGAACAAAATTCTTCTCCAGGCTGAGGGACTGACCACCTCAAAACATGTTGCCCATGTGTCTTAATCTTGAACTTGTCGGTATTTTATACCATTTTCAACATATCTAACCTGTATTTGAAGCTACCGAAGGTTTTACCTTCAATAACCCTACTAGGTAGACATTTACTGTCATAGGAAACTCAAGAAGAGGGATCAAGAGATGAAACACCCCCCATCCCCTCCCATCCCCTCCCCTTCCCCTCCCCTTCCCCTCCCCTTCCCCGCCCCCTCCCCCTCCCCCTCCCCTCCCCTCCCCGTCCAAACTCAAATACCGTAGGTCATTACAAACTCAAAAACAGAAACATTTACCATCGTACATAAACTCGGTATTAATTAAAGCGCAACAAAAATAACTGAAACCAGTGTTTCTGAACGCTGCATCAACAATGAAAATAAACTAAATTAAAAGTGGCATTATTTTTTTTTTAATAAACTCCACAAACGCCATTTTTATGGGTATTTTTTGACGTGAATGGAAAAATCATCCACAGAAAATATAATCCTATTTGTAAACCTTAACACAAAATCATAAATAAACTAACAAATTATAAACCCACACTTCACAAATCACAAGCAAACGAATATTAAATCACAGATCACAAGCCCACAAATCACTAATCACAAATTACAAGACCACGGATATCAAATCATAGGTCTAAATCCCATAAATCACTAATTACAGCTCAGCGGGCAGTTCACAAATCACGAATCACAGATTACAAGCCCATAAATATTAAATTACAGAATATCAGCCCACAAATACCGAATCAGAAATCAGCAGTTCATAGATCACTAATCATAAATCGGTAGTTCACAAATCTGAAATGAAAACTGAACGATGTTGGTGAGCGAGGAGGACGGCGAGAGCATTATGTGAAGCGCTAAACCCTTGTGCGCCATTCATCTCTCATTCTTATGTTCTCATAATTCTTGGGAAGCTTTAGGAAGAGACTGGAAGTGGGTGGGTAGGAATGGTTGATTTAGAGAAGGACCTGCCTAGTATGGGCCAGTAGGCCTGCTGCAGTGTTCCTCCATTCTTATGTTCTTATGAATAACAAAGTCTCGATCCTCCGTCCAGTAATGGCGAGACGGACACGCTGGAAGAGGCAGTCATTACAGATATTTACTGTAGATAAATGGTTCAGAGAACCGACAAGTTGATAAGTTAAGACAGCATGTGCAACACTTGGGTATCTTTATTGTGAAAACGCTTCGTTACACATTGGCTTCATTAGTCTTATACAAAGAAGAATGGTGAATATCAGAGGGAATTTGAGGTAATCAGTCCCTCTCAGCCTGGAGTCCATGTAATCAATCTTCAAATGACTGGTATTCTTTTCATATTTGCACTCACGCGTTTTATTGTGATTTTTACCATGTGTGTGTGTGTGTGTGTGTGTGTGTGTACACATACATACATACATACATACATACACACACAAACACACACATACATTACACATCGGCCGTTTCCCACCAAGACAGAGTGACCCGATAAAGACGAAACACTTTCACCATCATTCACTCCATCACTGTCTTGCCAGAGGCGTGCTTAAACTACAGTTAAAAAACTGCAGCATATCCCCACCCCTCCTTCAGAGTACAGACACTGTACTTCCCACCTCCAGGACTCAAGTCCGGCTAACCTGTTTCCCGGAATTCCTTCATAAATGTTACTTTGCATGCATTCCAACAGCACGTCAAGTCACAAAAACCACTCGCTCCTATCAAACACGCTGACGCACACTTGCTAGAAGTCTAAGCCCCTCGCACACAAAACCTCTTTTACCCCCTTCCCCCTACCCCGAATTCCTTCCAGTATGGATTTATATACCCTCCCAGTCATTCTATATAAAATATTAATGTAATGTTCAGACTAATTTTCGCTGAGTTATTGCAGCAGTGATTTTGTATTCTGGTGATTTTGGCAAGCTAATAGTTGTTTTATAAACCAGGATGGTAAACCTTGCCTGAGAACCACGATTTATATATACATATACATAACATGCATATACAGGCTGTTGGAAAGGCGAGAAACAGGTATTCGGGGACACAGCTGGAAGTTATAGACACACATGAACCAGAGAGATGTCAGGAAGTATTTCTTCAGTCTAAGAGTGACTGGGAGGTTGCGGAGCTAGGCTCTGTATATACTTTTAAGAGCAGCTGCGTTAGGGCTCACTTGAATCGACCCCTGCAGCTACAAAAGGGAGAGGACGAATAGATGAATACATTCATACAAGTATGCAGGACATATACTGACATACAGCACACCACTGATATTGATACTTCAGAACACCAATTGCAGCTTTTGTATCGGTGGACTATAACAGATGCATGTTATATTCTAAGGTCAGTTAGGAAATAGAAAGGTGTTGAATAATGCAGTCAGACTCTTCATAGTTCTCTGTTTATCCACTTCTTTTACACGCATAAGAACATAAGAACATAAGAACGAAGGAACACTGCAGAAGGCCTACTGGCCCATGCGAGGCAGGTCCAAGTCTCCTACCGGCTTAAGCCAATGCACCCAACCTAGTCAGGTCAGGTCACATTGACTTAAGGGAGGAACACGGCAACCGACCTGGTAGCACAAGCTATCAGGTCTAACTCACACCCACCCACATCCACTCATGTATTTATCCAACCTATTTTTAAAGCTACACAACGTTCTGGCCTCTATAACTGTACTTGGGAGTTTGTTCCACTCATCCACAACTCTATTACCAAACCAGTACTTTCCTATATCCTTCCTGAATCTGAATTTTTCCAACTTAAAACCATTGCTGCGAGTCCTGTCTAGGCTAGATATTTTCAGCACACTATTTACATCCCCTTTATTTATTCCTGTCTTCCATTTATACACCTCAATCATATCCCCCCTAATTCTACGTCTTTCTAGAGAGTGCAGATTCAGGGCCCTTAGTCTATCCTCATAGGGAAGGTTTCTGATACATGGGATCAACTTTGTCATCCTCCTTTGTACATTTTCCAGAGAATTTATATCCATTCTGTAATAAGGTGACCAAAACTGTGCAGCATAATCTAAATGAGGCCTAACCAAGGATGTATAGAGTTGAAGAACAACCTGAGGACTCCTATTATTTATGCTTCTTGATATGAAGCCAAGGATTCTATTAGCTTTATTGCGAACACTTATGCACTGTTGTCTTGGTTTCAGATCACTGCTAACCAGAACTCCTAAATCTTTTTCGCAATCCGTAATATTAAGATCTACATTATTTAGTTTATATGTGGCATGGTTATTGTCCTGTCCAACATTTAGAACTTTGCATTTGTCTATATTAAACTGCATCTGCCACTTCTCCGACCACTGCATCAGTCTATTCAAATCTTCCTGGAGTGCTCGAATGTCCTCGTCAGAATGAATTCGACGGCCTATTTTGGTGTCATCGGCAAACTTGCCGATGTCGCTCTTTATGCCCTCATCTATGTCGTTTATGTAGATTGTGAACAGCAGGGGGCCCAACACTGACCCCTGTGGAACACCGCTCGTGACACTTCCCCACTCTGATTTCTCCCCATTTATGCAAACTCTCTGCTGCCTATTTGTCAACCATGCCTCTATCCAGGAAAAAATTTCTCCTCCTATTCCATGTGCTTTAATTTTCCTCAATAGTCTCTGATGTGGGACCCTGTCAAAAGCCTTACTGAAGTCCATATACACAATATCATATTCATTACCATGATCTACCTCCTCAAATACCTTAGTGAAAAAAGTTAATAAATTCGTAAGGCAGGAACGCCCCTTTGTAAAACCATGCTGAGATTCGTTGATTAATTTATGCTTTTCAAGGTGGCTACGAACTGCCTCGGCAATTATTGATTCCATAAATTTTCCCACTATGGAGGTTAGGCTTATTGGTCTATAGTTCGAAGCTAAGGACCTGTCACCTGTTTTGAAAATAGGTATCACATTTGCCATTTTCCACTTATCTGGCACCATGCCAGTTTGTAGTGATATGTTGAAAAGATTAGCCAAAGGTGTGCTAAGCACCTCTTTACATTCCTTTAGAACCCTTGCATACAGTTCATCAGGGCCTGGGGATTTGTTAGGTTTTAATTTATCTATTTGCCTAAGGACCATGTCACTTGTGACCCTAATAGTGCACAGTTTATTATCGTCCTGTTCTACATAATTTATCATTACTGGAATATCGCTGGTATCCTCCTGTGTAAAAACTGAGAGGAAGTATGTGTTAAAAATTCTACACATTTCCTTATCACTGTCAGTGAGCTGACCCGAGGAACTTTTGAGTGGGCCTATCTTGTCCCTGATCTTACTTCTGTATACCTGAAAGAATCCTTTTGGGTTAGTCTTCGATTCTCTTGCAACTTTAACCTCATAATCTCTTTTTGCTTTTCTAATTCCCTTTTTTATTTCTCTCTTTAACTGAATATATCGATTTCTCAATTGCCCCTCTCCTCTTTTGATTTGCCTATATATGCCTCTCTTTTGACCAATCAGATATTTTAATCTATTGTTCATCCATTTAGGATCATTTTTGTTTGATCTGATTTCCCTATTTGGAACATAATTTGACTGAGCAGCTAGAACTATGCCCTGGAAAGCATCATATCGGCAACCATCACCACCTACCTGACCCTTAGTCAGGTCATTCCAGTTCAGCCCACCTAAGTAATTTTTCAGTCCTATGAAATCAGCCAAGCGAAAGTCAGGGACGGAGACTTGATTGCCATTATTAGGGGAATTCCATGATATATTAAAACTGAGTGATTTGTGATCACTTTCCCCAAGCTCATCATTAACCTCAAGATTATTAATTAGTGTTTCCCTACTGGCAAGAACCAAGTCAAGGAGGTTATTTCCCCTAGTTGGCTCTGTCACAAACTGTTTTAAAAAACAATCCTGGATCGTATCAAGAAAGTCACCTGACTCTAAATTTCCTGTCAAATTGCTCCAGTCAATCTGTCTATAGTTGAAATCTCCCATTAGCACAACATTTTCGTATGTAGATGCCTTACGAATTTCGTCCCATAGAAGTTTACTGCACTCCCTATCAAGATTTGGGGCCCTGTAAATCACACCCAAAATTAGTTTTTCTCGGCCCTCGAGAAGCTGTAACCAAACAGATTCAGCGGCTGACGCTTCTAATTTAATATCTTGTCTAACACAACAATTTAAATTGTCTCTGACATACATCGCTACTCCACCACCTTTCCTGTTGACCCTGTCAGTGTGGAATAATTTATAGCCTTGTATGTGACATTCAGAGGGCATCTCTCTATCTTTCAGATTGAGCCAGGTCTCTGTTATAGCAATAATATCTATGTTTCCTGCACTTGCAATTAATCTTAGCTCATCTATCTTATTTCTTACACTCCTGCTATTAGTATAGTAAACCTTAAGGGAGCTAGTCCCTTGCTGCCCTCTGCTGTCCCCCTTTGTTTGCTGACCTGATCTATTGTCTTTATTTATAACTTCATGCTGAATGCCTTTTATACATTTACTGTTTCCAACCCAAGTGTTGCAACCTGCTTGTTTCCCACACACACCCATACCTCTATCTTCCATCAGTTTAAAATCATAGGCATTTCACCAATGGCCTTCTCAATCGAGTCTGCAAGTGCTACCACCCCAGCCCCAGAGAGATGTACCCCATCCCTTGCATACATATCATGTTTGCCATAAAAGTTGTTCCAGTTGTCAATGAATGGGATTGCAAGTTCCTTGCAGTATCTGTCTAGCCAGCAATTTACACCAATTGCCCTAGACAACCATTCATTTCCTACTCCCCTTCTAGGCAAGATGCTACATATGATTGGGATCCCTCCCTTAGACTTAATGAAATCTATAGCTGACCTGTACTTATCTAGCAGCTCTTCTCTCCTACCCTTCCCAATATCATTTCCACCAGCACTGAGACAGATAATGGGCTTGCTCCCATTACCTGACATGATATTATCCAGCCTGTTGACAATGTCCCCAACACCAGCTCCAGGGAAGCACACTCTATCTCTCATCTTCTTATTCCTATTACAAAAAGCACGGTCAATGTATCTTACCTGAGAGTCACCAACCACAAGAATGCGCTTACCTCCATTAGCAGGGGCAGTAGTACCCTTACCTTCACTGGCCACTGAAGTACATTCATCCTGAAGAACAGAGAAGCGATTTCCTACCTTCAGATCTTCACTCTTAACTTTCCTTACTCTGATGCGCCTTCCATTATTGTGAACTACTCGCCACTTGTAGCAGGTGCTGGGCTGCTCCTCACTGCTGGTAGCCGTTGCTGCCTCCCCAACTACAGCCTCCCCACAGCGAGAGACAGACTGCACCTCGCTGCTAGAAGCCTCATTCCCCACAACTCCAGCCACCTCACACTCTCTCCCAGACCCATTGAGGTGGACCTTCAGCCTCCTAATCTCCTCCTGGAGAAGCAAGACCTCCTCCTTCAACTCTCCAACCTCAATTTTTAAAACACTGCAGAAGCAAGCCATGCTTTGTAACCGTCCACACTAATCCCCAAAGCAGCTCAGGGTCTGTGACCTCACGTGACGACTGACCACTGAGTACTCGTGAGAGGATTTATTTTTTTCTTCGATGCCGCATTAAATTTTATAGGGCACAGAATTCAGAGGTTGCAGGACATAGTAAAGGATAGAAGGAATGCTTCAGATAATGCAAAATAAAGAGTAATGCCAAAAAACAGGGAATATGAAATTAATTTAAATTAAATAAGCGTGAAAGAAGGTACTATAAAATAGAGACTAGGGTAATTATATAAAGAAAATTATAGAGGGTAGACGCTGTACAATAGATAAAAGAGAATAGATAATAGAAGACGTCGATCTTAAACAAAGAATAGAATGTATATGTCTGCGCATTAATAAATAATGTTTAAATCATAGAAGAAAGTGTTCTTTGTCTCACATCTCACTTTCTATACACACACACACACACGCACACACACACACACACACACACACACACACACACACACACACACACACACACACACACACACACACACACACACACACACACACACACACACAACCTTAGAGTTGTAAAGAAGCGGAATAATCTGGAGAGTGAAGTAATGGAGGTAGGATTCATACATAGCTTTAAGAAGAGTTACGATCAGGCTCCTGGAGCAGGGAGAGAGTGGACCTAGTAGCGACTAGCGAAAAGGTGGGGCAAGGAGCTGAGAATCGACCCCTGCATCCACAAATAGGTGAGTACACACACACACACACACACACACACACACACACACACACTAACACACACATACACACACATGCATGCACATACAACAGGCCTAGTGTCTAATCGACATGTGCCTAGGACCAAATGGTAACACACTCATGAAAGTAGAGCAGACGGCGCAATACCGGGAGGTCTAAACCAGGGGTTCTTAACCGGGGGTTATCCATAGCCC
>NC_091374.1:10857980-10872980 GCF_038502225.1 Cherax quadricarinatus | reverse complement strand
ACTCTCCTCTCTCTCTCTCTCTCTCTCTCTCTCTCTCTCTCTCTCTCTCTGTCTCTCTCTCTCTCTCTCTCTCTCTCTCTCTCTCTCTCTCTCTCTCTCTCTCTCTCTCTCTCTCTCTCTCTCTGAGTTAATCGTGGTCTTCCTGATTAGACTTCACCATCATTACAAGAACCATCAGCACGACATGATCCCAAATTTAGGTATACGGTAACACATTCCTCACAGTGAGCAATTCAGTCACATCTGCAGGAAGATCCTCAGAAGTGGTCTATATGAGGGAAGAAGAACATTCCTCGGCAGGGAATAACAACGAGGACAATGTCTCATTGTCGTCATAATTCTTGAAAGACATATCTCTCTCTCACACAAACACACACATTTACACATATCTCCATACAAAATGGTAAAGTAACTGCTACATACCTTTCATTACTATGCTGAAGGAGTAAATGATGTGTTTTTATGAAGATTCGCCTCCCCTCTCCACGCCTCCTTTAAGGCAAACAATAAAGTATAGCTATACAAGTTATATATATATATATATATATATATATATATATATATATATATATATATCTATATATATATATATATATATATATATATATATTTATCTATATATATATATATATATATATATATATATATATATATATATATATATATATATATATATATATATATATATATATATATATATGTATATATATATTAGTCTTAACCGATGTAGCCTTTCATAAGTTAGTTTAAAATAAAATATCATAATTTGCCTAACCTGTTTTAAGGATTTATGTAACTGTATTTCGCTGTTTTCCACGGATGGGCGGAGGTTAGAAATGTTCACGTAGCTTCCTCAAGCATTTTCTTCCTTAATACCTCCTCAGCGCTTGCAACATACCGTAAATCAACAGGTAAAGAAATAAAAAGAGAGAGTACTGGCACCTCAAGCATTGATATTTGTCCCGGGAGAGATTTTCCAGGTTCCACCCTGAGCATGGCTGCTTCACGTCTCGCTATAATGAACTTGGCTTCACTAGTACACCTCCATTGCGTATAAGACCGATATTTCAGCCTGAGTGAGAGCCTTATACTGCTTGCTATTATAGCGTGCAAAATTTCACCATCAATCTTAGATATTTGGCAAAATTAAACACCACACCAGACGTAGAGAACGATACACGATTCGTAGCACAAGGAAGGTGGTGTGAGAATGGTACATTCTGTACAGTAAAACGCCGGTTATTTAGCTCTAGTGAAGATGAATGTGGCTGATCCACTTTTGTGAGTCAGTGGCCCAAGCTTAGAATTCCTGGATAAAAAAATTATTACTATATTATATAATTCTTAGTTACATAAATTATCATTGTACTTTAGATTTTGTTAGAGAAGTGGCTGCTTCTCTAAAATTCATATTATCATGTTCTAGTTATTTTTTTACACAGCTTTATGAAATATAGATTTCCACTGAAAGGTTGTTGGTTTTTATTACTTCCAAGGTTTCCGTGCGATACCTAGAGAATGCTTACCATACCACGGGCGGGATTGAACCCGCGGTCAGAGAGTCTCAAAACTCCAGACCGTCGCGTTAGCCACTAGACCAGCTAGCCACAATAAGATTCATCCAACTAGGTATATTTCTACACCATAGGAAGGTTAGCACAGGTACCTCTGTGACCGCAGTGGTGCCTGTGTCAAACTTTCAACATATCTTAGAGGTAAGGGAAGGGTGGGGGGGGGATGGTTTTGGCTGCCTGGGTGTCAATTTTCAATCTTACAGACAAAATTGTGATACTGGATTCTGTTGGTGAACTTGAAAATGCATTTTCTGGCTGGTTTCAAACTTTTAAGGCTAGTGTATCGAACATACGAGTGAGAAAAAAATCCATACCACGGGCGGGGTTAGAACCCGCGATCAGAGTGTCTCAAAACTCCAGACCGTTGCGTTAGCCACTGGGCCAGACTCTCTGATCGCGGGTTCTAACCCCGCCCGTGGTATGGTTTGTTTGCAATCGTGTCATTACAATTTCGTGAGTCATACGAGTGAGGTTCGGATTTTTCTTGGATTGTGAAGATGCCATTTAGCTAATTTTATTGAAAAAAAAGTATATATTTTTTTTCATTCGATAACTTAAGCATGCCTCTTCTGAATATTTTTCGACATATAACACTTTAATAAAATATTGTGAGTATTTGTGTTATTGAATTTTTTTATGTTTAAAGCATAATATAAAAGGGGATTATTGGTTTCTCTGCAGAAACTTGGGAATGCTTCTTTTGATAGGCTTCAAACTATAAACACTAGCATATTATACATAGAAGGTTCTTTATGGCTTTGGGCTGTGCAGGCGTCAATTTTCCTTTCTTTAATTAAATTCCAAAAATTGGTTACAGTGAAGTTACCTGGGAAGGTTTCTTTACATTTGCTATAAACTTTCGATGATGGTGTCTTACCTAATGGAAGGTTCGGTATTTTTTCAGATTTTACTCTGAAAATGTAGGATATAATTATCCATGTAGAGCACTATGGAAGTTGAATTTTAATTTGGGATGGTTAAATTCTAGCTTGGAATAGTTAAATTCTAGCTTGGGATGGTTAAATTCTAGCTTGGGATAGTTGAATCCTACCTTGGGATGGTTGAATTCTAGTTTGGGATGGTTAAATTCTAGCTTGGGATGGTAGAATTCTACCTTGGGATGGTTGAATTCTAGCTTTGGATGGTTAAATTCTAGCTTGGGATGGTAGAATTCTACCTTGAGATGGTTGAATTCTAGTTTGGGATGGTTAAATTCTAGCTTGGGATGGTTAAATTCTAGCTTGGGATAGTTGAATTCTACCTTGGGATGGTTAAATTCTAGCTTGGGATGGTTACATTCTAGCTTGGGATGGTTGAATTCTAGCTTGGGATGGTTACATTCTAGCTTGGGATGGTTGAATTCTACCTTGGGATGGTTACATTCTAGCTTGGGATGGTTGAATTCTACCTTGGGATGGTTAAATTCTAGCTTGGGATGGTAGAATTCTAGCTTGGGATGGTTGAATTCTAGCTCCTTGGTGTCATGAGGGAGCTGAGCAATAGCTCCTCTCCACCTTGAGTTACGGAGGGTTGGGATTATGTGAAAAAAAAATATAAAAAATAAAAACATTTTTAAACTAATAAAATGTGTCCTGTAAGAAACAAATTAGTCGTTTGGGTAAATAAAAAACATAACTATCAGGAACACGTCTTTTGATTTCCTCGAGGCTTCCCCCCACAAAAAAAAACAGCCTGTTTGAAAACATACAAAATTTAAAAAATATTTCTACCCCCAGTTATCAATAATATTTAGGTCTAAATGCGGTTTACAACGTTTCTCTAAGGTTTAAGGATCTTATACTTGTTGAACTACAGTCTGTTGTAAAAATAAATATAACTGGGTCTATGAAAGATGAGGTAAACCATAGAACTGAAGAGCAAAAACGTTCCCCTGAACGAATCTCCTTGGACTTCTACTCATTTCTGCAACATTGCAAGCTCCTGATGTGTTGATTGCAACACATCAGGAGTTGAATAATCATAGCGTTTATTCAACTCCCCCAGCGGTTGTTTTGTATATGCATATATATATATATATATATATATATATATATATATATATATATATATATATATATATATATATATATATATATATATATATATATATATATATATATATATATATATATATATATATATATATACATATATATATATATATATATATATATATATATATATATATATATATATATATATATATATATATATATATATATTTATATATATATATATATATACATATATATATATATATATATATATATATATATATATATATATATATATATATATATATATATATATATATATATATGTATATATATATATATATATATATATATATATATATATATATATATATATATATATATATATATATATATATATATATATATATATGTCGTGCCGAATATGTAAAACTGGTCAATTAGCAAGAATTCATTTAAAATTAAGTCCTTTATAAAATTTTCTCTTATACGTTTAAAGATATATTTTTTCATTAATGTTAATGTAAAAAATTTTAATTTTGCTCCAAAAGAATCTTAGAAAACTTACCTAACCTGATTATAACAAGAACAATTTATTTTACCCTAACCATACTAAATATATTTAAGATTTGTTTACAATAATTTAATACTAAACAAACACAGTGAAATATTTTTTTTTCGTTAGGTTCAGAATGATTTTGGCGAAATTATTGCATACACAAATTTTCACTTGTCCTATATGGCAAGATGAGCTTTACTATTTAAGCCAAGATCGCAAGTTCTGCCTTTTCGGCAAGACATATATATATATATATATATATATATATATATATATATATATATATATATATATATATATATATATATATATATATATATATATATATATATATATACATACATATATATATATATATATATATATATATATATATATATATATATATATATATGTATATATATGTATGTATATATATGTATGTATGTATTCACATGTATCCGACGTATAAACAATAAAATAAATAACTATGGAAATTGAAACTGTATATTTCGACCCCCAACTGGGATCTTCATCATTCTGCTGATGAGGATCCCAGTTGGGGGTCGAAGTATACTGTCTCAATTGTTGTTGTAGTGTCTATATATGCAGTATTCAGGGCACTGTTAGAAGCCTCCGCCATACCTCTGCATTAAACTGTGTATCTGTTTTATGCTCCTCACTTCTCAGCTCATCGAAAAAAAAAATTTTCAAGTAGATATTGAAATGTGCCATTTCGATAGACTATTTAATATACGACCGTTCCTCCTAGTCATCTATTGAAACAAATATAGAATTACAATAGACACGTAAAAGGTTCTTTCTGCAGTCTATGATCCATCAGACAACATAGAATAAAACATAGCATGAATATACAACATGTAACACTAAAATATGGACGAAAATGTTACAGAAAAACAAGAATGTTGAATGTTGTTTGTTTTAATATTTTATTAGGAATGTGAGAGCCGTTGTTGTGACCTAACATGTGGGTAGCCTTTGTTGTGACCCAACATGTGGGTAGCCTTTGTTGTGACCCAACATGTGGGTAGCATTTGTTGCGACCCAACATGTGGGTAGCATTTGTTGTGACCCAACATGTGTGTAGCCTTTGTTGTGACCCAACATGTGGATAGCCTTTGTTGTGACCCAACATGTGGGTAGCCTTTGTTGTGACCTACGTGTGGGTAGCCTTTGTTGGGACCTACGTGCGGGTAGCCTTTGTTGTGACCCAACGTGTGGGTAGCCTATGTTGTGACCCAACATGTGGGTAGCATTTGTTGTGGCCCAACATGTGGGTAGCATTTGTTGTGGCCCAACATGTGGATAGCCTGTGTTGTGACCCAACATGTGAGCAGCCGTTGTTGTTACCCAACATGTGAGTAGCCTTTGTTGTGACCCAACATGTGAGCATCCGTTTTTGTTACCCAACATGTGAGTAGCCTTTGTTGTGACCCAACATGTGGGTAGCATTTGTTGTGACCCAACATGTGGGTAGCATTTGTTGTGGCCCAACATGTGGGTAGCCTATGTTGTGACCCAACATGTGGGTAGCCGTTGTTGTAACCCAACATGTGGGTAGCCTAGGTTTTGACCCAACATGTGGGTAGCCGTTGTTGTGACCCAACATGTGGGTAGCCTTTGTTGTGACCCAACATGTGAGTAGCCGTTGTTGTGACCCAACATGTGGGTAGCCTATGTTGTGACCCAACATGTGGGTGGCATATGTTGTGACCCAACATGTGGGTAGCCTTTGTTGTGGCCCAACATGTGAGTAGCCGTTGTGACCCAACATGTGGGTAGCCTATGTTGTGACCCAACATGTGGGTAGCCGTTGTGACCCAACAAGTGGGTAGCCTTTGTTGTGACCCAACATGTGGGTAGCCTTTGTTGTGACCCAACATGTGAGCAGCCGTTGTGACCCAACATGTTGGTAGCCTATGTTGTGACCCAACATGTGGGTAGCCGTTGTTGTGACCCAACATGTGGGTAGCCTTTGTTGTGACCCAACATGTGGGTAGCCTATGTTGTGATGAATGGTTTGAAAAACCGACAAGTTGAAGATTGAGACACTTATGCAGCATATGGGAATCTTTATTCAGGAAACGTTTCGCCACACAGTGGCTTCATCAGTCCAATACAAAGAGGAAGGCGTAAGGAGAGGAGGAGTATGAGGTAATCAGTCCCTCAGCCTGGAGTCGATGTGTTCAGTCCATCAATCTTGTAGAATGTACAGCATAGGGCCGTAGACGTGGCTTATATACTGTAGTGAGGTGACTTGAAGCAGACGGAGGCGGGATCATAGTGGTATCATCCACTAGTCGATGATACCACTATGATCCCGCCTCCGTCTGCTTCAAGTCACCTCACTACAGTATATAAGCCACGTCTACGGCCCTATGCTGTACATTCTACAAGATTGATGGACTGAACACATCGACTCCAGGCTGAGGGACTGATTACCTCATACTCCTCCTCTCCTTACGCCTTCCTCTTTGTATTGGACTGATGAAGCCACTGTGTGGCGAAACGTTTCCTGAATAAAGATTCCCATATGCTGCATAAGTGTCTCAATCTTCAGCCTATGTTGTGACCCAACCCGTGAGTCGCCGTTGTTGTGACCCAACATGTGGGTAGCCTATGTTGTGACCCAACATGTGGGTAGCCGTTGTTGTGACCCAACATGTGGGTAGCCTTTGTTGTGACCCAACATGTGGGTAGCCTTTGTTGTGACCCAGCATGTGGGTAGCATTTCTTGTGACTCAACATGTGGGTAGCCTTTGTTGTAACCTACGTGTGGGTAGCCTTTATTGTGACCCAACATGTGGGTAGCCGTTGTTGTGACCCAACATGTGGGTAGCCTTTGTTGTGGCCCAACATGTGGGTAGCATTTCTTGTGACCTACATTTGGGTAGCCTTTGTTGTGACCCAACATGTGGGTAGCCTTTGTCGTGACCTACATTTGGGTAGCCTTTGTTGTGACCAACATGTGGGCAGCTTTTGTTGTGACCCAACATGTGGGTAACCTTTGTTGTGACCCAACATTTGGGTAACCTTTGTTGTGACCCAACATGAAGGTAGTCCTTATTATCTCACACATTGCCAGTATTATGACTGCACAGGTTGGTAGCCCTTGTCACCTCACAGGTTGGTAGCCCTTGTTACCCCACAGGTTGGTAGTCCTTGTGACCCCACAGGTTGGTAGTCCTTGTGACCCCAATTACTTCATTTTTTCCAGTAATAATTGTCCAAGAAGCATAAATGAGCTGCCAGATTAGTTGAGGAAAATCCTTAGTTAAAAGTATATATTTTTATAAATATTTAAAAAAAAAATCGATGTCGGCCCGGACAAAAAAAAAAAGAAAAGAAAAAAGTTGAATCTAATTAAAAAATATTTTTTTTATCATAAAAGTAAATACTTCATCAACGTTTACAATCCCTGGAGGTAATTTATTCTTGTGTTGTATAGCTGTATTGAAGAGAATAAATCTTGCCGTCCTTTTTGCTTCACATCTGTTCTGCAAATTTTGTATGATTGAAATATGTATAAATTCTGTATGTATGGGTTTGTTTATATAAAAATCTTTATAAAATCTGCCTTTCGACATGGCTGAAATATGTATATAATTACAATCTATTAATTCAAAATAATTATCAGTCCATTTCTTAAATCGTAATATTGTATCACAACTTGACAGTGTTTGCAGGAATAAAAAAATAGTGGCAGTATTTTGTAGCTGCACAAATCACTTTTAAACTGAAATAAATCATTGTATTTAAATTTATAAAATATGTTAAATATTTTGTATTAGCTGAGGCGAGTGGGCTGCTGCCAGCCATTAACTTCACAATGGAAATGAATCAGGAGAAAACTCTTCCATTTTTTAAATGTTTATATTCATAGACGGGATAGAGTCTAAATCCAATGTAGTATATAGAAAGCCGCAACAAATATATGCACTTACATAAACTAATACTCTAACCTTCAAAGGATTGGTAAAAAAAAAATATTTTTAGCCTAGTGTTTTGAGGGCGTTTGGTGTGTGTAGCCTGATATTCTTTGACGCAGAGTTCGGGAAAATCTTGGCCATTGATTCTAATTTACAATACCTATGCAGGTGGATTAGTATTGTTTTTCTTACAATAAAAAATATAGTTATATTGTTCTCAGCCCCAAGGATGATTATAAATATGAAATTCTTTTGCTGCCTTTCTATGAGAATATCGTTCAGTTCTCACAAAAGTTGAAACCATTCAGTGTTTTGAGTGGCGTATAAAACCAGCAATATTGTCAAACATATACTACTGATAAGACCTCACTTAAGTGAGTTATTTATCGGCATATATTTGCCGATAAATAAGTTATGTGACAGAAGTTATACTAGACAGAGATGTGGCAGAAGTTACATTAGACAGAGATGTGACAGAAGTTACATTAGGCAGAAATGTGACAGAAGTTACATTAGACAGAGATGTGACAGAAGTTACATTAGACAGAGATGTGACAGAAGTTACATTAGACAGAGATGTGGCAGAAGTTACATTAGACAGAGATGTGACAGAAGTTACATTAAACAGAAATGTGACAGAAGTTACATTAGACAGAAATGTGACAGAAGTTACATTAGACAGAGAAGTGACAGAAGTTACATTAGACAGAGATGTGACAGAAGTTACATTAGACAGAGAAGTGATAGAAGTTACATTAGACGGAAATGTGACAGAAGTTACATTAGACAGATGTGACAGAAGTTACATTAGACAGAAATGTGACAGAAATTACATTAGACAGAGAAGTGACAGAAGTTACATTAGACAGAGATGTGACAGAAGTTACATTAGACAGAAATGTGACAGAAGTTACATTACACAGAGAAGTGACAGAAGTTACATTAGACAGAAATGTGACAGAAGTTACATTAGACAGAGAAGTGACAGAAGTTACATTAGACAGAGATGCGACAGAAGTTACATTAGCCAGAGATGCGACAGAAGTTACATTAGCCAGAGATGCGACAGAAGTTACATTAGCCAGAGATGCGACAGAAGTTACATTAGCCAGAGATGCGACAGAAGTTACATTAGCCAGAGATGCGACAGAAGTTACATTAGCCAGAGATGCGACAGAAGTTACATTAGCCAGAGATGCGACAGAAGTTACATTAGACAGAGATGTGATAGAAGTTACACTAGACAGAGATGTGATAGAAGTTACATTAGACAGAGATGTGATAGAAGTTACACTAGACAGAGATGTGATAGAAGTTACACTAGACAGAGATGTGATAGAAGTTACATTAGACAGAGATGTGACAGAAGTTACATTAGACAGAGATGCGACAGAAGTTACATTAGACAAGTCAAGAAATGTTTCAACACTAAACACCAGCATCATAAACATTGGATTTATCTATCAGAGGATTCGAGTGCCTTGTTCCTGTATTCGCACTTTTCAAGGACAGTGCTTTAATGCCACTAAAGCGCTCTTGATCTAAGGAATTGGAGCTTCTCTTCCCTTGAATTAAGCCTTATTGCCTCTTTGCTCATCGAGCGCTGCATGACTCCTACATATTTATTGCTCTTCCTTGGATGTGATGACAATAATAATAATAATAATAATGATAATAATAATAATAATAATAATAGTAATAATAATAATAACAGTGTTACTGTATATGCAGGACACTGGGCACTAAATAGACTGGGGATACTAATGTGGTTTTCTAAGAAGAAGCTTGTTAGTGTAACATAAAAGGTAGTCTGCTCTAATTACCTATGCTTCCAAAATATTGTTTACAGTTTAAAAGGGTAAGACATATTTCACCATTACACAGAGTTTATCCTATGTGTGAATCCTGATAATATGACCTGAATTTCCTATTCATAATGAGAATTTGTAACGAACGATTGTAATAACTCATTAAAGACTTCAATGTATACAAAGAATATTCTGATCAATATTTTAGGGGTTATTTTCTTGAGTTGTTTAAACATGGGTTTTAAACCCATGTAATAATATATTTACAGTGTGACTTTGTAAATGGTCCAAGTCGGACCGAAACGTCGTCGTAAGCTCCTCTCTTCTATGTGCGGGTTATTTGTGTATCGTTCCAGTCACGGTATTGTGCCTTTTTTTTTTTGTTATTTCTGATCACCTTTTTTTATTTGCCTTATAGACCTTTGAGATGTACCTTTGTACACCTCTGAAAGATTCAACTAAAGTCGGCACCACAGCTCTCAGTATATTCTTACACACACACACACACAAAAAAAAAAAAAAAAAAAAAAGAGGTATAGAAGGCAAAGGACCCAGGAAAACATGGAGATCAGTCGAAGAGCCAGAAACGAATATGCACAGATAAGGAGGGAGGCCCAGCGACAGTACGAAAATGACATAGCATCGAAAGCCAAGACTGACCCGTAACTGCTGTTTAGCCATATTAGGAGAAAGACGACAGTCAAAGACCAGGTGATCAGGCTGAGGAAAGAAGGTGAGGAACTCACAAGAAACGATCAAGAGGTATGCGAGAAGCTCAACAGGAGATTTAAGGAAGTATTCACAGTGGAGACAGGAAGGACTCTGGGAAGACAGGACAGAGGGGGACACCAACAGGGAATAGACAAACAGGTGCTGGACGATATGCACACAACTGAGGAGGAGGTGAAGAAGCTGCTAAATGACCTTGATACATCAAAGGCAATGGGACCGGACAACATCTCCCCATGGGTCCTCAGGGAGGGAGCAGATATACTGTGTGTGCCATTAACCACAATCTTCAACACATCCCTTGAAACTGGGCAACTACCTGAGGTATGGAAGACCGCAAACGTAGTTCCCATTTTTAAAAAAGGAGACAAAAGAGGCACTAAATTACAGACCATTGTCACTGACCGGTATAGTATGCAAAGTCATGGAGAAGATTATCAGGAGGAGAATGGTGGAGCACCTGGAACGGAACAAGATTATAAACGATAACCAGCACGGATTCATGGAAGGCAAATCCATATGCATAGGCAAATCCATATGCATAATGTCACACTTCGTATAAGCTTACCCATGTACATCACACCTAGTGTAAGGTCACCCATGTCCACATCATCATACCTGGTGTAAGGTCACCCATGTACACATCATCACACCTGGTATCAGCTCACTCATGTACACATCACACCTGCTGTAAGGTCACCCATGTCCACATCATCACACCTGGTATAAGCTCACCCATGTCCACATCTTCACACCTGGTATAAGCTCACCCATGTCCACATCGTCACACCTGGTATAAGCTCACCCATGTACACATCACACCTTGTTTAAGCTTACACAGTCTCGTCCTCCAGCTTCAGTTTCTTAAATTTAGAGTCCTTCAACAGAATCAAGGCTCCTTCCCTTCCTTCCTTCCTTCTTGAAGTGATTTTCGTAGGTAAGCTCTCATATAAAACTGTTCTATAGAGTACGATTTTTTTGCAAATGCAATTGATGGAGATGAACATCCAAAACTGAATAACACACTACAATGGCCTTATCACGTACTATTAAATTTAAAATGTTCCTTTTTCAATCTCAGTTAAAAAAGAACACACTATTATACTGCTTTATAAAAGACTTTACAATATATAGAACAATATTTATTCACAGACTAACATAGCCTGAAAAGTTAAAGCATGTTGTTATGGACTATCAGAGACTTACTGTGATTTGCAGAAAAATAACTGCGAGTTAGTTCGATATTTATGACGCTCAGAATACAAGAAAGACTTCCAGATATAATTGGAGGTAAGAACTGTGATATCTCTGGTGCTTCAAGACAAACTACTGGGGAAAAATGGTCCAAATTATGCCACTAAACTCGCTTCTGACTTTTGAAAGTTAAAAATTGGAGTCCCAGTGTCTCATGCAAATCCTAACTGTTTTCTCTTGGTTCTCTCAGTAAACTCGTCACCAGGAGTTAGAATTGCAGCACCTCTAAACTTTTTTGCTCTCTAAACTTTCTTCTGGCGTTCTTCGAGATGTTTAGTTGACGTTGACAGCTGCTGGCAGTCTCGACAGAGAGGGGTGACAGCTCTGAGTCTCGACAGAGAGGGGTAACAGCTGCCGACAGTCTCGACAGAGTGGGGAGGGGCAGCTGCTGGGTCTCGACAGAGAGGGCTGACAGGTGCTGACAGTCGACAGAGAGGGGTGACAGTCTAGACAGAGGCAGTATCATACCCATCCACCAATCTGGCCGAAAGATGTTCAATAATTTATAGTTTTATTAACACATCGTCCGTTTCTCACCAAGGCATGGTGACCCGAAACAGAAAAAAACACTTTCATCATCATTCACTCCATCACTGTCTTGCCAGAGGCGTGTCAACGCTACAGTCCAAAAACTACAACATATCTCCAGCCCTCCTTCAGAGTTCATACACTATCCTTCCCACCTGCACTGTTTACCTTTATTGATAATGGAACTAGCAACGATGTACCCGAAGTTGTCTTCATTTTTCACTCTGCACATGAGATTACTGAAGCAAGTTGAAATTGCTGGAAGTATGTGCTAACTTCAGTGTGATGCGGTCAAGCCAAGATGATTTATTACAACTTAAAGGATAGTTGATGGAGTTGTCAGGGCTGTTTGAAAGCCGGTGATCGGCAACAAGGGGCCACAACTTCAAGCTTAAGTCGCAGAAGAGTCACAGGAATGTTAGGAAGAACTTCTTCAGCCTCAGTGTGGTTAGGAAGTGGAATGACTCGGATGAGGTGGTGTTGGAAGTACATGTTTTATGCAGTTTAAAAAATGGAAACGATAGGGAAGGCGAGGAAGGACACTTGTGAAACTGTGATTCGACCCCTGCAACCGCAAATAGGTGAGTACACACACACACACGCATATGCACACCCACACCCACACACCCACACACCCACACCCACACACACACACACACACCCACACACACACACACACACACACACACACACACACACACACACACACACACACACACACACACACACACACACACACACACACACACACACACACACACACACACAGTGCAAAGTCATGAAGATTGGGGAAGGGCAAAGAAGACCGCAGACGGAGTACAGTCTAGGGGGCCAGAGACTACAAACCTCACTCAAGGAAAAAGATCTTGGGGTGAGTATAACACCAGGCACATCTCCTGAAGCACACATCAACCAAATAACTGCTGCAGCATATGGGCGCCTAGCAAACCTCAGAACAGCATTCCGACATCTTAATAAGGAATCGTTCAGGACCCTGTACACCGTGCACGTTAGGCCCATATTGGAGTATGCGGCACCAGTTTGGAACGCACACCTAGCCAAGCACGTAAAGAAACTAGAGAAAGTGCAAAGGTTTGCAACAAGACTAGTCCCAGAGCTAAGAGGTATGTCCTACGAGGAGAGGTTAAGGGAAATCAACCTGACGACACTGGAGGACAGGAGAGATAGGGGGGACTTGATAACGACATACAAAATACTGAGAGGAATTGACAAGGTGGACAAAGGCAGGATGTTCCAGAGATGGGACACAGCAACAAGGGGACACAGTTGGAAGTTGAAGACACAGATGAATCACAAGGATGTTAGGAAGTATTTCTTCAGCCACAGAGTAGTCAGTAAGTGGAATAGTTTGGGAAGCGATGTAGTGGAGGCAGGATCCATACATAGCTTTAAGCAGAGGTATGATAAAGCTCACGGTTCAGGGAGAGTGACCTAGTAGCGACCAGTGAAGAGGCGGGGCCAGGAACTAGGATTCGACCTCTGCAACCTCAACTAGGTGAGTACAACTATATACAACGTATATACAACGTATATACAACATACATACAACATATATACAACAGGCCTAGTGTCTAATCGACATGTGCCTACGACAAAATGGTAACTAACACACACGCGCGCTGTGAAGCCACCTTTGCAACAACAAATAGGTGAGTAAATAGGTGAGTACCCCCCCCCCACACACACACACACCAAACACTAAAACATTCACAAAGTTTCAACACAGTTTAACAACAACACAACACAGTTTTTCAACATTACTGTATATTTCAGGTTAACATAATTTAACACGTCAGTACGACCAAAAGTTACATCATTTATCGTCATGTCAACATCACACAAATATGCATCATTTAACACCGTTGCATTGCAATATAAGTTAACACACACTTAAACAGCCTGTCCACAAAACACACTGCAATAATTTACCACAAATGATCGCCATCTACTCCACAAACTAGGACAATTCTCCCTCTCATAATTACAATTAACATCATCTACTCTACAGACCAGGACAATTCTCCCTCTCATAATTATAATTAACATCATCTACTCTACAGACCAGGACAATTCTCCTTCTCATAATTATAATTAACATCATCTACTCTACAGACCAGGACAATTCTCCCTCATAATTACAATTAACATCATCTACTCTACAGACCAGGACAATTCTCCTTCTCATAATTATAATTAACATCATCTACTCTACAGACCAGGACAATTCTCCCTCTCATAATTACAATTAACATCATCTACTCTACAGACCAGGACAATTTGCCCTCTCATAATTACAATTAACATCATCTACTCTACAGACCAGGGCAATTTGCCCTCTCATAATTACAATTAACATCATCGACTCTTCAGACCAGGGCAATTTGCCCTCTCATAATTACAATTAACATCATCGACTCTTCAGACCAGGGCAATTTGCCCTCTCATAATTACAATTAACATCATCGACTCTACAGACCAGGACAATTTGCCCTCTCATAATTACAATTAACATCATCGACTCTTCAGACCAGGGCAATTTGCCCTCTCATAATTACAATTAACATCATCGACTCTACAGACCAGGACAATTTGCCCTCTCATAAT
>NC_091374.1:10790480-10855480 GCF_038502225.1 Cherax quadricarinatus | reverse complement strand
ACACCCCTCCTTGAGAGTGCAGGCACTGTACTTCCCATCTCCAGGACTCAAGTCCGGCCTGCCGGTTTCCCTGAACCCCTTCATAAATGTTATTTTGCTCACACTCCAACAGCACGTCAAGTATTAAAAACCATTTGTCTCCATTCACTCCTATCAAACACGCTCACGCATGCCTGCTGGAAGTCCATGCCCCTCGCACACAAAACCTCCTTTACCCCCTCCCTCCAACCTTTCCTAGGCCGACCCCTACCCCGCCTTCCTTCCACTACAGACTGATACACTCTTGAAGTTATTCTGTTTCGCTCCATTCTCTCCACATGTCCGAACCACCTCATCAACCCTTCCTCAGCCCTCTGGACAACAGTCTTGGTAATCCCGCACCTCCTCCTAACTTCCAAACTACGAATTCTCTGCATTATATTCACACCACACATTGCTCTCAGACATGACATCTCCACTGCCTCCAGCCTTCTCCTCGCTGCAACATTCATCACCCATGCTTCACACCCATATAAGAGCGTTGGTAAAACTATACTCTCATACATTCCCCTCTTTGCCTCCAAGGACAAAGTTCTTTGTCTCCACAGACTCCTAAGTGCACCACTCACCCTTTTCCCCTCATCAATTCTATGATTCACCTCATCTTTCATAGACCCATCCGCTGACACGTCCACTCCCAAATATCTAAATACATTCACCTCCTCCATACTCTCTCCCTCCAATCTGATATCCAATCTTTCATCACCTAATCTTTTTGTTATCCTCATAACCTTACTCTTTCCTGTATTCACTTTCAGTTTTCTTCTTTTGCACACCCTACCAAATTCATCCACCAATCTCTGCAACGTCTCTTCAGAATCTCCCAAGAGCATAGTGTCATCAGCAAAGAGCAACTGTGACAACTCCCACTTTATGTGTGATTCTTTATCTTTTAACTCCACGCCTCTTGCCAAGACCCTCGCATTTACTTCTCTTACAACCCCATCTATAAATATATTAAACAACCACGGTGACATCACACATCCTTGTCTAAGGCCTACTTTTACTGGGAAATAATTTCCCTCTTTCCTACATACTCTAACTTGAGCCTCACTATCCTCGTAAAAACTCTTCACTGCTTTCAGTAACCTACCTCCTACACCATACATCTGCAACATCTGCCACATTGCCCCCCTATCCACCCTGTCATACGCCTTTTCCAAATACATAAATGCTTTCACTGTAAACACCTGGTCCACACACCCCCTACCTTTCCTAAAGCCTCCTTGTTCATCTGCTATCCTATTCTCCGTCTTACTCTTAATTCTTTCAATAATAACTCTACCATACACTTTGCCAGGTATACTCAACAGACTTATCCCCCTATAATTTTTGGACTCTCTTTTATCCCCTTTGCCTTTATACAAAGGAACTATGCATGCTCTCTGCCAATCCCTAGGTACCTTACCCTCTTCCATACATTTATTAACTAATTGCACCAACCACTCCAAAACTATATCCCCACCTGCTTTTAACATTTCTATCTTTATCCCATCAATCCCGGCTGCCTTACCCCCTTTCATTTTACCTACTGCCTCACGAACTTCCCCCACACTCACAACTGGCTCTTCCTCACTCCTACAAGATGTTGTTCCTCCTTGCCCTATACACGAAATCACAGCTTCCCTATCTTCATCAACATTTAACAATTCCTCAAAACATTCCCTCCATCTTCCCAATACCTCTAACTCTACATTTAATAACTCTCCTCTCCTATTTTTAACTGACAAATCCATTTGTTCTCTAGGCTTTCTTAACTTGTTTATCTCACTCCAAAACTTTTTCTTATTTTCAACAAAATTTGTTGATAACATCTCACCCACTCTCTCATTTGCTCTCTTTTTACATTGCTTCACTACTCTCTTAACCTCTCTCTTTTTCTCCATATACTCTTCCCTCCTTGCATCACTTCTACTTTGTAAAAACTTCTCATATGCTAACTTTTTCTCCCTTACTACTCTCTTCACATCATCATTCCACCAATCGCTCCTCTTCCCTCCCGCACCCACTTTCCTGTAACCACAAACTTCTGCTGAACACTCTAACACTACATTTTTAAACCTACCCCATACCTCTTCGACCCCATTGCCTATGCTCTCATTAGCCCATCTATCCTCCAATAGCTGTTTATATCTTACCCTAACTGCCTCCTCTTTTAGTTTATAAACCTTCACCTCTCTCTTCCCTGATGCTTCTATTCTCCTTGTATCCCATCTACCTTTTACTCTCAGTGTAGCTACAACTAAAAAGTGATCTGATATATCTGTGGCCCCTCTATAAACATGTACATCCTGAAGTCTACTCAACAGTCTTTTATCTACCAATACATAATCCAACAAACTACTGTCATTTCGCCCTACATCATATCTTGTATACTTATTTATCCTCTTTTTCTTAAAATATGTATTACCTGTAACTAAACCCCTTTCTATACAAAGTTCAATCAAAGGGCTCTCATTATCATTTACACCTGGCACCCCAAACTTACCTACCACACCCTCTCTAAAAGTTTCTCCTACTTTAGCATTCAGGTCCCCTACCACAATTACTCTCTCACTTGGTTCAAAGGCTCCTATACATTCACTTAACATCTCCCAAAATCTCTCTCTCTCCTCTGCATTCCTCTCTTCTCCAGGTGCATACACGCTTATTATGACCCACTTCTCGCATCCAACCTTTACTTTAATCCACATAATTCTTGAATTTACACATTCATATTCTCTTTTCTCCTTCCATAACTGATCATTCAACATTACTGCTATCCCTTCCTTTGCTCTAACTCTCTCAGATACTCCAGATTTAATCCCATTTATTTCCCCCCACCGAAACTCCCCTACCCCCTTCTGCTTTGTTTCGCTTAGGGCCAGGACATCCAACTTCTTTTCATTCATAACATCAGCAATCATCTGTTTCTTGTCATCCGCACTACATCCACGCACATTTAAGCATCCCAGTTTTATAAAGTTTTTCTTCTTCTCTTTTTTAGTAAATGTCTACAGGAGAAGGGGTTACTAGCCCATTGCTTCCGGCATTTTAGTCGCCTCATACGACACGCATGGCTTACGGAGGAAAGATTCTTTTCCACTTCCCTATGGACAATAGAAGAAATAAAGAGGAACAAGAGCTATTTAGAAAAAGGAGAAAAACCTAGATGTATGTATATATATATGCATGTGCGTGTCTGTGAAGTGTGACCAAAGTGTAAGTAGGAGTAGCAAGATATCCCTGTTATCTAGCGTGTTTATGAGACAGAAAAAGAAACCAGCAATCCTACCATCATGCAAAACAGTTACAGGTTTCTGTTTCACAGTCATCTGGCAGGACGGTAGTACTTCCCTGGGTGGTTGCTGTCTACCAACCTACTACCTATATAAATATATAAATATATATATATATATATATATATATATATATATATATATATATATATATATATATATATATATATATATATATATTTATATATATATATATATATATATATATATAATCAAAACCATAATTTTTAAAGGTGTGAAGGGGTAAGCCAGCGGAAGACCTCCGTCAGATGACGAAAAGCTCCAGCTGTGGGTTATATGACCAAGACCCACGTCAGGAAACACTTGTCCTGTTTCCTGGCAAACTTAATACCAACCTACCTTTGGCAGCAAACGTGACTCAAAGTATATGTGTGTGTGTACTCACTTATTTGTAGTTGCACGGGTCGAGTCACTGCTCCTGGCTCCGTGTGTGGTACAGACAGATTACATAGGAAACAGTGGCTGAAACTGATACTAATAAGACAATATGAGGAGAGAGGAAAGGAAGGAGATAGAGTAAATAGTGGAAGAGAGAGAGAGAGACAGTTCAACACCTTGGAAACTTGACTTTCTGTTTAGAGAAAGAGGTGCCTAATGCCGTTCCTTGATTCTTTATATTTTGTTTCCGTTTTTATCTTAACTATAAACCTTTCTCATCCTTGCACATTTATCACCCTTACACCTATGTAATTCTTAAACCCGTGGCACACTTACACCACCCGTGTCACACTTACACTCGTGTCATAAACCCGTGTCATGCACCCATGTCACACACCCATGTCATACACCCGTGTCACACACCCGTGTCACACTTACACCGCCCGTGACACACACTCGTGTCATACAGCCGTGTCACACACTAGTGTCATATTTTCACCTGTGTCATGCACCCATGTCACACACCGTGTTACAGACTCGTGTCACACACCGTGTCACAAACCCGTGTCACACACCCGTGTCGCACTCCCGTGTCACACACCCGTGTCGCACACCCGTGTCATACACCTGTGTCACACACCCGTGTCACACACCCCTGTCACACACCCGTGTCACACTTACACCCGTACTCACCTAATTGTGGTTGCAGGGGTCGAAACTCAGCTCCTGGCCCCGCCTCTTCACTAAACGCCACTAGGTCCTCTCTTTCCCTGCTCCATGAGCTTTATCATACCTCGTCTTAAAGCTATGTATGGTTCCTGCCTCAACTACATCACTTGCTAGACTATTCCACTTCCTGATTAATCTATGACAGAAGAAATACTCCCTAACATCCCTTTGACTCATCTGAGTCTTCAACTTCCAATTGTGACCCCTTGTTTCTGTGTCCCCTCTCTGCAACATCCTGTCTCTGTCCACCTTGTCTATTCCACACAGTATTTTGTGTGTCATTATCATGTCTCCTCTAACCCTCCCTGCCACAGTTCCGTGTCACACAACCTTTAGTCTCTTCAACTTGTATTGTTTTTTACATCGTCACTGTTAAAGTTGCAAAACTGATTGATTTACGCTTTTACTAGCTCCAGCTTCAGTAGGGAGAGATACTTTGATGTTGGTGGAGGGTTCTTGATCTTGGACAAATCTGATTACGCCGCATTTCCTAGTAGCTGTACGATCCAGAATTGAAGACATCAACAGCGGAGAGGTAAAGATGATGTGGTCAGTTCATTATACTTGAAGTAGTAGGTCTGAGGTGGTCAGTCCCTCAGTGTTCAGCTCCATGGTTTCGATCAGTAAAGATCAATGATGGAAACCATGGAGCTGAACATTTCTTCAAGGTTTAGAGACTGACCACCTCAAAAGTACATTAAAGGCTGAGCGACCGATCAGGTCATAATTACTTCTTCAAGGCTGAGGGACTGGTCACATTATCTTTACCTCTCCTCTATATGTTCCCTATGGATATAGCGCTTCCCCAGAATATAATAATAATTTATTAATTCCTTTACCCTTGGTTCCTTCCTCCCCCCCCCCCCTTACCTCTTAGCCTCCTTGCCACTTAGCGGACTTAATTGTCCCTAATCTCTGATAAACTTCAGTTCTTACTTTTGTCAATAAACATTGCTGGATTAAAGGTGAATGTTAGTGCCTTTATGACACAGTAGTAAGAGTGGGTGTTAGTGCCTTTATGACAGTAGTAAAGGTGGGTACCAGTGCCTTCATGGCACTTGCAGTAGTAAAGGTGGGTACCAGTGCCTTCATGGCACTTACAGTAGTAAAGGTGGGTACCAGTGCCTTCATGGCACTTACAGTAGTAAAGGTGGGTACCAGTGCCTTCATGGCACTTACAATAGTAAAAGGTGGGTACCAGTGCCTGGGGAAGTGTGACCTTTGTGATCCTCACGCACAGGTCGTTCTTATTGTTGGAGGATAATGTGAGACTACTACCTAATGTATCGTGCTAATGTGTGTGTGAGAGAGAGAGAGAGACAGGAGGAGGAGGAGGAGGAAGAAGAAAGCGAGAGAGAGAGAGAGAGAGAAAGGAGGAAGAGAGGGTGATTTGTTTATTGGGTTTAACGTCTATTGAATACACAAGGACGATTAAGGCTGCAAGTCAACTGAACGCTAACAGTCAGTAATACTTTGACCCCTAAAATGGAATTAAAGTAAACTCTGAGCGTCCATATAATGTGAGATAAAGTAAACTCTGAGCGTCCATATACTGTGAGATAAAGTAAACTCTGAGCGTCCATATACTGTGAGATAAAGTAAACTCTGAGCGTCCATATACTGTGAGATAAAGTAAACTCTGAGCTTATATGTATTGAGATTTAAACACTTCTCGGTGTATATACTGTTGCCTGAGTGCATTAAGCAGGAGTGGTTTTTATGACTTGAAGTAACATTTGTGAAGGAATTCGGAGTAAACCGGTTAGCCCGACTCGAGTCCTAGAGGTGAAGATCACATTGCCTGCACCCTGAAAGAGGGGTGACGATGTCGCAGCTACAAGGGCCTTCTGAACTGTGTTACGAGCACTCTTCTGGTAAGACAGTGATTACATGAGTGACTGTGAATGTGTTCACTCTATTTCGTTAAGAAAAAATATACTCTAGTTTAAATTAGGTTAGGAGGGGTTTCTAAGACAAGTGTGGTACAATTTTTTTTATTTTATTGTCAGTTAAATTATATATATATATATATATATATATATATATATATATATATATATATATATATATATATATATATATATATATATATATATATATATATATATATATATATATATATATATATATATATATATATATATATATATATTTATTTATTTTTTTTATTATCACACTGGCCGATTCCCACCAAGGCAGGGTGGCCCGAAAAAGAAAAACTTTCACCATCATTCACTCCATCACTGTCTTGCCAGAAGGGTGCTTTACCTGGAGGTTACCTGGAGGTTATTCCGGGGATCAACGCCCCCGCGGCCCGGTCCATGACCAGGCCTCCCGATGGATCAGGGCCTGATCAACTAGGCTGTTACTGCTGGCCGCACGCAGTCCAACGTACGAGCCACAGCCCGGCTGATCCGGCACTGACTTTAGGTATCTGTCCAGCTCTCTCTTGAAGGCAGCCAGGGGTTTATTGGCAATTCCCCTAATGCTTGATGGGAGGCTGTTGAACAGTTTTGGGCCCCGGACACTTATGGTGTTTTCTCTTAGTGTACCAATGGCGCCCCTACTTTTTATTGGGGGCATTTTGCATCGCCTGCCCAGTCTTTTACTTTCGTAGGGAGTGATTTCTGTGTGCAGATTTGGGACCATTCCTTCCAAGATTTTCCAAGTGTAGATTATGATATATCTCTCCCTCCTGCGTTCCAACGAGAACAAGTCAAGTGCTTCCAAGCGTTCCCAGTAGTTAAGGTGCTTGACAGAACTTATACGTGCAGTAAAGGATCTCTGCATACTCTCTAGATCTGCGATTTCACCTGCTTTGAATGGAGATGTTAATGTACAGCAGTATTCCAGCCTAGAGAGAACAAGTGATTTGAAAAGGATCATCATGGGCTTGGCATCTCTCGTTTTGAAAGTTCTCATTATCCATCCTATCATTTTCTTTGCACGTGCGATCGTGGCACTGTTGTGATCCTTGAAAGTGAGATCCTCAGACATTACTACTCCCAGGTCCCTTACATTATTTTTCCGCTCTATTGTATGACCAGAGTCAGTAGTATACTCTGTTCTAGTTATTATCTCCTCCAGTTTTGCATAACACACTACCTTCACAATCCATCCCACCACACACTCCCTTCACAATCCATCCTACCACACTACCTTCACAATCCATCCTACCACACACTACCTTCACAATCCATCCTACCACACACTACCTTCACACTCCATCCTACCACACACTACCTTCACACCCCATCCTACCACACACTACCTTCACACTCCATCCTACCACACACTACCTTCACACTCCATCCTACCACACACTACCTTCACACTCCATCCTACCACACACTACCTTCACAATCCATCCTACCACACACTACCTTCACAATCCATCCCACCACACACTACCTTCACAATCCATCCCACCACACACTACCTTCACAATCCATCCCACCACACACTACCTTCACAATCCATCCCACCACACACTACCTTCACAATCCATCCCACCACACACTACCTTCACAATCCATCCCACCACACACTACCTTCACAATCCATCCCACCACACTACCTTCACAATCCATCCTACCACACTACCTTCACAATCCATCCTACCACACACTACCTTCACAATCCATCCTACCACACACTACCTTCACAATCCATCCTACCACACACTACCTTCACAATCCATCCCACCATAACCCAAACAATACATCCATCACCCTCCTCATCCCACTATAATAACCCACAATATTCCTCTCAAACCCCCACACCCTACCCTCACATCCAACCACACGCTATCCTCCCCATCCCGCATCCCCCGCCTCCCAATTCAACACTACCGCCTCCCACAAAATGTACACTAGGCTCCAGTGAACTTGCTTGGTTTAAAGCCTATCTACCGAAAGGAGTAGCATTTGCCCTTAACTATAGAATACTTATATACCTAGAGAATAAAAGACATTATGTATATACAAGGGGTATATAAACAGGAAAAGCAATGTGAAGGACCTGGGTGTGGTAATGTCCGAAGATCTCACCTTCAAGGACCACAACAATGCCACTATCACATCTGCTAGGAAATAAGAACATAAGAAAGAAGGAACACTACACCAGGCCTACTGACCCATGCGGAGTAGGTCCATGTCCCCCCCCGGATTAGACCAATGCCCCCCCCCCCCGGATTAGCCCAATGACCCACCCAGTCTGGTCATCTCCAATCAAGGATGGCGCACTGCTCCACACCCAGCAGCACAAGCTAGTCAGGTTCAACTCATGTATTTAACTAACCTGTTTTTTAAAACTACACAACGTTTTAGCCTCAATAACTGTACTCGGGAGTTTGTTCCACTCATCCACAACTCTATTACCAAACCAGTGCTTTCCTATATCCTTCCTGAATCTGAATTTTTCCAACTTGAAACCATTGCTGCGAGTCCTGTCTTGGCTGGAAATTTTCAGCACGCTATTTACATCCCCTTTATTTATTCCTGTTTTCCATTTATACACCTCAATCATATCCCCCCTAATTCTACGCCTTTCGAGAGAGTGCAGATTCAGGGTCCTCAGTCTATCCTCATAGGGAAGATTTCTGATACATGGGATCATCTTTGTCATCCTCCTCTGTACGTTTTCCAGAACATTTATATCCATTTTGTAATACGGTGACCAGAACTGAGCAGCATAGTCTAAATGAGGCCTAACCAAGGATATATAGAGTTGAAGAACAACCTGAGGACTTCTATTATTTATACTTCTAGATACGAAGCCAAGAATTCTGTTAGCTTTAATACGAACATTAATGCACTGTTGTCTTGGTTTTAGATTACTGCTAACCAGAACTCCTAAATCCTTTTCACAATCAGTAGTATTAAGATCTACATTATTTAGTTTATATGTGGCATGGTTATTTAACTGTCCAACATTTAGAGCTTTCCATTTGTCAATATTAAACTGCATTGCAACCATGCCTCTACCCAGGAAAAAAATTCTCCTCCTATTCCGTGTGTCTTAAGTTTCCTCAATAGCCACTGGTGTGGAACTCTATCGAAAGCCTTACTGAAGTCCATATACACTATCATATTCATTACCATGATCTACCTCCTCAAACACCTTAGTGAACATGACTCACGAAATCGCAATGACACGATTGCAAACAAACCACACCACGGGCGGGACATGAACCCGCCGTCAGAGCGTCTCAAAACTCCAGACTCTGACCGCGGGTTCAAATCCCGCCCATGGCACGGTCCGCCTGCAATCGTGTCATTACGATTTTGAGAGTCGGTCTGGAGTTTTGAGACTCTCTGACCGCGGGTTCAAATCCCGCCCGTGGTATGGTTTACCTTAGAGAAAAAAAGTTAGTAAATTCGTAAGACAGGAGCGCCCCTTTGTAAAACCGTGTTGAGATTCATTAATCAATCTGTGCCTGTCAAGATGGCTACGAATTGCTTCGGCAATTATTGATTCCATAAATTTTCCCACTATGGAGGTAAGGCTTATTGGTCTATAGTTCGAGGCCAAGGACCTGTCACCTGCCTTGTAAATAGGTATTACATTTGCCATTTTCCACTTATCAGGCACTATGCCAGTTTGTAGTGATATGTTAAAAAGATTAGCCAAAGGTATGCTAAGTTCCTCTTTACATTCCTTTAACACCCTTGCAAACAGTTCATCAGGGCCTGGGGATTTGTTAGGTTTTAGTTTCTCTATTTGTCTGAGGACCATGTCACTAGTTACCGCAATCGTGCATAGTTTATCATCCTGTTCTACATAATCTATTTCAGCAATATCGCTAGTATTTTCCTGGGTGAAAACTGAGAGGAAGTAGGTATTTAGTATTTCACCCATATCCTTATCACTGTCAGTGATCTGACCAGTTACCCTTAAATGGGCCAATCTTGTCCCTAATCTTACTTCTGTATACCTGAAAGAACCCTTTTGGGTTAGTCTTTGAATACCTTTTTGCTTTTATTCCTTTCTTTATTTCTCTCTTTAATTGAATATATTGATAGGATGGATAATGAGAACATTCAAGACAAGAGATGCCCAGCCAATGATGTATTCATATGCACTCACCTATATGTGGTTGCAGGTGTCGAGTCTCGGTTCCTGGCCCTGCCTCTCAACTTGCTGTTTATCAGATTCACTCTCCTAGTCTCGTGGGCCGTACTGTTCTTATTCTTTATTAAACTTGTGCGTTCATGCGTAGGGCATATTATATAGCTCAGTGTATGTACACTGCATAATACACCTCGGTATATACACACTGCATATATACAACAGTGTGTATATATATATATATATATATATATATATATATATATATATATATATATATATATATATATATATATATATATATATACATATATATACATATATATATATATATATATATATATATATATATATATATATATATATATATATATATATGCGCCTAAAAATTCGCAAACAGGCCAAACATTATTCCGCCATAGCAGATACATAAGAACATAAAGAAGGAACACTGCAGCAGGCCTACTGGCCCATGCAGGGCAGGTCCATGTCAACCCCCGGTTTATACCAATGTCCCACCCAGTCAGGTCACCTCCACTTAAAGAAGGAGCACGGCATCTGAGCCAGTAGCACCAGCTAGTCAGGTACAACTCACACCCACCCATTCATGCATGCATTTATCTAACCTATTTTTAAACCACACAACGTCTTAGCTTCTATAACGGTACTCGGGAGTTTGTTTCAATCATCCACAACTATTACAAAACCAGTGTTTTCCTATATCCTTCCTGAAACTGAAATTTTCCAGCTTAAAAATCTTGCTGCGAACCCTGTCTAGGCTAAATATTTTTTTGCACGCTAATTATATTCCCTTTATTCACTCCTGTTTTCCATTTATACACCTCAAATTCGGTGTCGGAGTACACAGTACCTCATATCTCTGAAGTCTGGCTGTGCGGATAAAGTACTACGTAACGGGGGTATGGTTTAAAATACTATGTACTCTGACGCCGAGTTAGCAGGTTCAAATCCTGCTGTGGACTGAGATGTGGATGTATGTGTATACGTGTGTGGTGTGTGGTGTGGTGTGTGTGTGTGTGTGTGTGTGTGTGTGTGTGTGTGTGTGTGTGTGTGTGTGTGTGTGTGTGTGTGTGTGTGTGTGTGTGTGTGTGTGTGTGTGTGTTAGTTACCATTTTGTCCTAGGCACATGTCGATTAGACACTAGGCCTGTTGTGTGTGTGTGTGTGTGTGTACTCACCTAATTGTGGTTGCAGGGGTCGAGACTCAGCTCCTGGCCCCGCCTCTTCACTGATCGCTACTGGGTCCTCTCTCTCTCTGCTTCCTGAGCTTTGTCATACCTCTTCTTAAAATTATGTATGGTTCCTGCCTCCACTACTTCACTTGCTAGGCTATTCCACTTCCTGACAACTCTGACTGAAGAAATACTTCCTAACGTCCCTGTGACTCGTCTGAGTCTTCAGCTTCCAGTTGTGACCCCTTGTCCCTGTGTCCCCCCTCTGGAACATCCTATCTCTGTCCACCTTGTCTATTCCCCGCAGTATCTTGTATGTCATTATCATGTCTCCCCTGACTCTTCTGTCCTCCAGTGTCGTCAGTCCGATTTTCCTTAACCTTTCCTCGTACGACATTCCCTTGAGTTCTGGGACTAGCCTTGTTGCAAACCTTTGTACTTTCCACTACAGTTTTTAAACTGCAACATTAACACCCCTCCTTCAGAGTGCAGGCACTGTACTTCCCATCTCCAGGACTCAAGTCCGGCCTGCCGGTTTCCCTGAACCCCATCATAAATGTTACTTTGCTCACACTCCAACAGCACGTCAAGTATTAAAAACCATTCGCCTCCATTCACTCCTATCAAACACGCTCACGCACGCCTGGAAGTCCAAGCCCCTCGCACACAAAACCTCCTTTACCCCCTCCCTCCAACCTTTCCTAGGCCGACCCCTACTCCGCCTTCCTTCCACTACAGACTGATACACTCTTGAAGTCATTCTGTTTCGCTCCATTCTCTCTACATGTCCGAACCACCTCAACAACCCTTCCTCAGCCCTCTGGACAACAGTTTTGGTAATCCCGCACCTCCTCCTAACTTCCAAACTACGAATTCTCTGCATTATATTCACACCACACATTGCCCTCAGACATGACATCTCCACTGCCTCCAGCCTTCTCCTCGCTGCAACATTCAGCACCCATGCTTCACACCCATATAAGAGCGTTGGTAAAACTATACTCTCATACATTCCCCTCTTTGCTTCCACGGACAAAGTTCTTTGTCTCCACAGACTCCTAAGTGCACCACTCACCCTTTTCCCCTCATCAATTCTATGATTCACCTCATCCTTCATAGACCCATCCGCTGACACGTCCACTCCCAAATATCTGAATACATTCACCTCCTCCATACTCTCTCCCTCCAATCTGATATCCAATCTTTCATCACCTAATATTTTTGTTATCCTCATAACCTTACTCTTTCCTGTATTCACTTTTAATTTTCTTCTTTTGCACACCCTACCAAATTCATCCACCAATCTCTGCAACTTCTCTTCAGAATCTCCCAAGAGCACAGTGTCATCAGCAAAGAGCAACTGTGACAACTCCCACTTTATGTGTGATTCTTTATCTTTTAACTCCACGCCTCTTGTCAAGACCCTCGCATTTACTTCTCTTACAACCCCATCTATAAATATATTAAACAACCACGGTGACATCACACATCCTTGTCTAAGGCCTACTTTTACTGGGAAATAATTTCCCTCTTTCCTATGTACTCTAACTTGAGCCTCACTATCCTCGTAAAAACTCTTCACTGCTTTCAGTAACCTACCTCCTACACCATACACTTGCAACATCTGCCACATTGCCCCCCTATCCACCTTGTCATACGCCTTTTCCAAATCCATAAATGCCACAAAGACCTCTTTAGCCTTATCTAAATACTGTTCACTTATATGTTTCACTGTAAACACCTGGTCCACACACCCCCTACCTTTCCTAAAGCCTCCTTGTTCATCTGCTATCCTATTCTCAGTCTTACTTTTAATTCTTTCAATAATAACTCTACCATACACTTTATCAGGTATACTCAACGGACTTATATATATATATATATATATATATATATATATATATATATATATATATATATATATATATATATATATATATATATATATATATATATATATATATATATATATGTATATATATATATATATATATATATATATATATATATATATATATATATATATATATATATATATATATGTATATATATATATATATATATATATATATATATATATATATATATATATATATATATATATATATATATATATATATATTACATACACACACTGAATAACACTTTTATGATTAGATAAGTAACTGACAAATCTCTAAAGTATAAAGTAAAAAAGTTTAAATTCGTTTAATATTTCATGATAGATTTATTGTTCCGTTTTCTACAATATTTTCCTTTTCAAGCTGAATGGATATGTTGCTGTGCCAGTTTGTTTTTATATGCTGTACAGTGTACACGTTGAAAATGAATTAAGTTTGATGGAACTAAAAGGTACATTTTGTTGGTGTATTCGATTTGATGAGTTTGCTTGTAGCTTTGGTATCCTGTTTGAGGAAGACTATAAACAACTTGGTGAATGCTGAGCTCTGAGTGGTCAACAGTAATGACTGAAGAAGTGGATGTAAATAACGTCCAGTGCATCGTAGTGAAGCAACGACACGTGTTGTAGAACAAGCTTTTATTGGGACGATGTTTCGCTCTTTGTAAAGCTTTAGTCATGAAGCTCTACACAGCGCGGAAAGCACTGTGTAGAGCTTCGTAACATAATAAGATAACGTGATGAGGTAGCATATCTAAAAATAAATACAAGTGCTTGTCGACTTACGATGGTGTTCCGACGAACCCATCGTAAGTTGAAAATATCGTAAGTCGGATATGAATATGATATGCTAAATAAAGGCTACCTCTACAACATGTGCATTTTCTCCAGTAAATAAAGTAAATCATATGTAACCCAATAAAACCTCATTATATTACTAATTGCAAGTTGAAGATTAAAAAATTGACTTTAGGAAAAGGTTTAAAATTAGCAAAGGTCGCGATAATCTTAATTCAGAAAAATGCCAGAATATTTTCCCAATGAAATGTAACAATGGTTTTGCAATTACTGGGAGAACGATTTCAGTCCTTCAGTGCGTAAGATTTTGTGTCTAATAGTGTGGTAAATATGGAAATAATTTGCCTGAAAATTTAACAGTTATTAATATCATAAAACGTTTGGAAAATATAGAACAAACATTTTTAACTGAATGAACTGTTTTTTATAGTTCGGAATTAAATATTTTATCATAAAATATTCTTTCGAGTCGTAATTTTCTCAGATTTACTGAAAAAGTAACAGATAGAAGATTATCTATGAGAAGATTTGATTTCCATTGATATTTTTTTTGTATTGTGACGACGGTAGCTGGCCGGGTCTTGGTTCATCAGAGGGACTGTAACTGCCTGGATGCTTACCACTTGAACTCACACACACACACACACACACACACACACACACACTAACGTATACGTTAGGCCCATATTGGAATATGCGGCACCAGTTTGGAACCCACACCTAGCCAAGCACGTAAAGAAACTAGAGAAAGTGCAGAGGTTTGCAACAAGACTAGTCCCAGAGCTAAGAGGTATGTCCTACGAGAAGAGGTTAAGGGAAATCAACCTGACGACACTGGAGGACAGGAGAGATAGGGGGGACATGATAACGACATACAAAATACTGAGAGGAATTGACAAGGTGGACAAAGACAGGATGTTCCAGAGATTGGACACAGTAACAAGGGGACACAGTTGGAAGCTGAAGACACAGATGAATCACAGGGATGTTAGGAAGTATTTCTTCAGCCACAGAGTAGTCAGTAAGTGGAATAGTTTGGGAAGCGATGTAGTGGAGGCAGGATCCATACATAGCTTTAAGCAGAGGTATGATAAAGCTCACGGCTCAGGGAGAGTGACCTAGTAGCGATCAGTGAAGAGGCGGGGCCAGGAGCTCGGACTCGACCCCCGCAACCTCAACTAGGTGAGTACACACACACACACACACACACACACACACACACACACACACACACACACACACACACACACACACACACACACACACACACACACACACACGTGTTTAACACCAACACACCTCACAGACAAACCCAAACATAATCAGATATCTTTTCTTCACTAAGGAGATTAACGTTGGATTGAAAAAAATAACCTGGTCCGCTAACGTAACTTTCTCAGTCCCATGAGCTTCCAGACGACACGTCGTAACTTATACATTGTAACATGATCTCCAGATTGCCTCATTAAACACTTGAAAATATTTTATAAATAAAGATGGAGACAAAAGCAGTGAATTTACCCATAATTATCATAATCGATATTTAAAATATGGAAAAAGAAATAAACTCGAGGAATTTTCACTATAATTTCCATCCCTTGGCAACAAAAATAATATATATAGTTTTTAATGAAGGAAGTTTGCTCTTAAAATGCTGCAGATGTACAAAGATTCGTATTTTTTCCTTGCGTGGCAAACTTGTTATGAGAATGAGAAAATTCCTGTTGGAATTTTAAAAGGGAATTTGCATAACAGATGTTTATTATTTTCTGTTAATGAATAACAGTAAGTAAGGAGTAATGCTCTTAGACTCTGGCACTTTTCTGCACTTTACGGGGCAAGTGTCGTTCCCAGTCTTTGTAAGTGGTGATAGTGATGTGGATGGTAGTCATGTTCGTGGTGGTGGATGATGATGGTGATGGTTACCAGGGTGGTGGTGGTGGTGGTCGCCATGGTGGTAGTGGTTATGATTGTAGGAAAAGCAGCAGTGATGTTGGGTCTGCGTGTTCTTTCCCACCCCCAAAACTCAAACCTACATCACTAGTTTACCTAAATTCCTGCACAAGTGTTGCCTCTCACGCTAACAACACGTCAAATCACGAAAGCCTCGTCTCTACTCACTCCGATCTAATACACACGCCTGCTGGATGCTTAAGCTCCTTCCATATAAACCATCCTTCACACCCTCCATACAACCCTTAATAGAACGTCCAGTAAATAACAAAAAGGCACAATACCGTGACTGGAACGATACACAAATAACCCGCACATAAAAGAGAGAAGCTTACGACGACGTTTCGGTCCGACTTGGACCATTAACAAAGTGACTTTGTCAATGGTCCAAGTCGGACCGAAACGTCGTCGTAAGCTTCTCTCTTTTATGTGCGGGTTATTTGTGTAGAACGTCCAGTACACCGCCTTCCCTCCACTTCAGATTTATTCGCCCTCTTTATCACCCAGTCTTCATTGTTCTTCCTATGTGACCGAATCATCTCATGAAAATCTTCCCCTGTTTTGTTAATTATATCTTTCATACCTCTACTTTACCTTCTAATTTCTTAATTCCATATTCTCTGCATAAAATAATAAAGTATAATACAGTGAGATATATATTCAACGTATAATTGTTAGGTGGGATATTTTATTGCTAAATTCATGTTGATTATCCATTAATTTAACGTTTTCTTGGAGAAATTTATGATCCACACTGATAATAGTTTTAATAATTTACATAACCTCTCCTGGCATCGTCTGTGATAAGCGTGCAGATTTGAAGATTGTCTGGGCATTCCCAGGCACCCCGCTGCCAGACCTATATCGAACGTGATTTTTTTTATTTGCTCATTTGTAGTAACATACGTTTTTTGTAGGTTTATGTATCCTACCTAAATTTAACCCAACTTAAAATAAGTATGGAAATTCAGATTGCAGGGAACGTTCAGAAATTGACGCCGGTGTTGTAAACTGAGTGTAAGTTGAATACTCATGTCAGAGTACATGTCTGTGTCTTTTTTAACTGCTGGAGTGACATGCACTGGTTTCAATTCTTTAATATATTTCCCTCATTTAATATGCTGTTAAATATTTCCAGTAATGAATTTGCCAATTTTATTTTGACTCTTGAAATTATGTCACATATGTCACTGCTCAATCTATTTACATTGATCCTTTTAAATACTCTACTGTGTTAATATTTCTAAATTTATTAATAGTTAGCATGTCATTTGTAATGACCTTTTTGTCATCTGGGTATCTTTTTTTTTTTTTTTTCAAAGTTTTCTGGTCTGGTTTATGCAGTGTTTGGTCTAGGCGCTGGTATAGTTTTGCGGTCAGAGTGATTGTATAGTTTTTCGGTCTGGGTGTTAGTATAGAGTTTTGTGGTCTGGGTTTTCATTAGTATTGTGATATTTATGTGTTTTTATAGTTTTTAGGCTTGTGTATGTTTACATAAGTTTAGATCTGGGGATACCTTTAGTAGTTTCGTGAAGGGAGGGTGAGAGGGGGATAGAATTGAATGTGTAGGAGGGAGAGGGAGGATAGGAAGGATGGAGGATGCGAGGAGGGAAGGTAAGATGGAGAGGGAGGGAAGATGGGAGTGACGGAGGTATGATAAGAAGGGTGTGAAGTAATGAGGTAGAATAGGGAAGGAATGTGTGAAGGAGGGAGTTAGGATAGGTGGAGGAAAGTAGGAGAGGGAGGATGTTAGGGAGAAAATAAGATGGAGATGGTAGGAGGGTATAAAGGGAAAGAGGGCAGGGATGAGGATGTCTAGGTGGACAGGCGACGCGTGGAAGGAGCAAAGCAGCCGAAGGCATAAAGTGAGAGATTTAAACAAATAATAAAGACTGGCAGCGGTACTAAAGAAAAACATCGAAAATATGTGGATTACTTTCTTTAAGATATTACTTATGATATATATATATATATATATATATATATATATATATATATATATATATATATATATATATATATATATATATATATATATATATATATATATATATCATATATCATATAAAGCATACAATAATATGAATATTTCCTTTGTTTTATAAATTAGACATTCATAATTAATAGAATTTGGGAAGAATTTAATAATACACTGGACAAATAATTTTTAAATTTTCTTGGGTAGAATAGTTTGTGGGGTGAGTTGTGCAAAGGACCTATCCAAGTTGGGTCGGCGCGCGTCAGGTGTTTAACCGTTGTGGGATCTGATAGTGAGGTGCTGGCCGGACCCTTTATGTAGCTTCCTTGTATGCTTTACTTTCATAGTTCCTTGATAATGTGAGTAGTCACGAAAGCGCTTGGAATTTCTCTATTCTTTCAGAGTGGTTGTTTTGCATATTCCGAAATCACCTGTTTACTGTGATCTTATTGCATATATATATATATATATATATATATATATATATATATATATATATATATATATATATATATATATATATATATATATATATATATATATATATTCGGAGACATTGCCATGGTAACTGGACTGATGTCAAATAAATTATTCATTTAGACAAGCACCTGAATTAGCCACGAGCCTTATTTTTCCTTGACATTATCATTACCTGCTGCTAACTCTTACCAACAAACTCTCCTACATCAGACACAACATAAGTTATCTCTTACAATAATAACATGGGTTCTCTCTAGAGTGCTACGAGGTAAGAGTTAATAATGAGAGGGGACAATGTAGATTACAACACACAGAAACATACGAGATAATGGGGGAAGATCATTACACTGGGAGGAGTCGAATACTTGGAAATGACATGTGAAAATTATATAAATTTATTTAACTGAATGCATGGGAGCAAATTAGATAGGTATAGAAAAATACTGCACAATACTTTACAGTGGTCGTTGCAGAGGTCATGAGCCACCAGGTCTTCCAAAATGATATCACAAGACTCTAAAGGGAGTAATTCGATGCTGGCGTAGGGCACTTTATCGATGAAATTTAGGCTATTTTTTCCTTCCTTGAATCAAGCATGATTACCTCCCGTTTTCCAGGCGCCGTTTGAATCCTTCGGGTTTTGACTTCCCGTGAATATGTAATAATAATAATAATAATAATAATAATAATAATAATAATAAAAGCCACTTAGATTGGTTGACTCTCACTTCAGCCACAAATAAGACTTGACAAACTTAAGGCAACTCAAAGTTGTCTTCAGCTTGTTGAATAACTTGACAGATCTAGGAAGAGCAATATTCACATAACTGTGGGAGAACAGAAATATTACAAAGGTTGCTGCTCCGGGGCGAAGTTGGTAACCAATTTATGCCTTTATTAATTACGGTTTTGATTTTTCGTAAGAATGTCTTTCCCTATTATAAGTATATATCCAAGCCTTCAAGCCCTTCTTTGTTTGGCTCTCGCTGCTGTTAGACAGTTGATGCAAAACACGAAGCTTGAAGGAGTTACAAGTGAATTTACTGTACTTACGAAGGGTTCTCCACACAAGAGTCTGCCGTTGAAAAGAGAAAGTTTAAACGTTTGGCTGTGTCTAAATAGTATAGATACAATAAACGATGATTAATATCATCCTCTATATCGATAAGCTGGAACTGTCGCTACCAATAATCAAGAATAAGATGATCTACCAGCAGTTTTATTTGCTGGTAGGGTTCAAATCTCAGGCTCAGAGAGACAGCTTAGATGGCTACTTACACGAACAATGTCAGAGAAGTTGAAAGTGACAGTGAGACATGAAGAGGTTCGTTTTCCTTTCCTGGATATCGAAAATGTGTTGGATGTAACGAGGTGAGCCCAAGACTGTACATGTGCTGATTAGATAATTCCTCTCATGCGCATTTGTTGATTCTGCCTTGTACAGGGTAACTCACCTTCTTTGAGAAAGAAAACAAATGTGGTGCCATTAAAAAAAGAGAGAAACCAAGCGATGATCTGATATTAGACTGTTGTCATTCATATCAGTCTCTGGCACGGTTTTTGAGATACTTATCTCACAACAAATTTTATCAGCTTTTTACTATCACTTGCGACCATGCAACCGTCAGTATGATTTCTGAAGATGTTTCTCTGTCGTTAGTCGCTGGTGAACTTCTTCACTCTGTGGCACCCATTGCACTGTGTAGATACACTGACATTAGTACGAAATAATGATCATCTGACAGACCAACAATAACTTCTTCACTATTTTTGAAGTCAGACTCCCAAGGTAGCACAAATGACTGGACTAACATATTTAATTAAGAGAGGAGATGACCTCTGTCCTCAGCCACGTCGCTCACCATCTTGAAACTCTGGTCTCTAGACAGGATATTGGAGCTGGTGTGGATATGATTGAAAGAGACTTAGCACTCTTTGGTGAAGGTGAATTCCGAAGGATGATGATTGACCCTGCGAAATCTCCGGAGAACCAGATGCTGTAGTTTTGCCAGTAAGACAGCCAAGAAATTTGTAGAATTAAGGGGTATCTTGTATGAAGTCTGTGAAGTGCAAATTCAGTCTTATCTTGAGAATGCATCACTCCATTGGTTGACCTGAATCAATCATATTTCCGAACTATGGACAATGAAGAGGGCCATGTAAGGGGGTAACTCATCTCGCGTGTCGACCTGGGAAAGCTTGACTCTGTCTTTTCACTGCATCCTTAAACACCACAGAGATATTTCTGGCCTTATTTTTCTGTACAAAGCCAATGTTTCCACTGACTCCCACTTATCGTCACTGTGTGTAGATATAAAAATTGCACCTTTTATAAGATAAGGCCAGAAGCTTTCGGTAGGTTCATTCTGCATCTTTCATCAGTGTGATCACTTAAGTAGTAAGTATTCAATACCTGATTAACTCTCATTTAAAATATGTTCTTTTAACAGATAGTTGTTCCTTGAGCAATTGAAAGCACTGCCTCACAAATGTAAGTACTGCCTCACAAATGTAAGCACTGCCTCACAAATGTAAGTAATGCCTCACAAATGTAAGCACTGAATCACAAATGTAAGCACTGCCTCACAAATGTAAGTACTCCCTCACAAATGTAAGTACTGACTCACAAATGTAAGTACTGCCTCACAAATGTAAGCACTGCCTCACAAATGTAAGCACTGCCTCACAAATGTAAGTACTACCTCACAAATGTAAGCACTGCCTCACAAATGTAAGCACTGCCTCACAAATGTAAGCACTGCCTCACAAATGTAAGCACTGCCTCACAAATGTAAGCACTGCCTCACAAATGTAAGTACTGCCTCACAAATGTAAGCACTGCCTCACAAATGTAAGCACTGCCTCACAAATGTAAGCACTGCCTCACAAATGTAAGTACTGCCTCACAAATGTAAGCACTGCCTCACAAATGTAAGCACTGCCTCACAAATGTAAGCACTGCCTCACAAATTTAAGTACTGCCTCACAAATGTAAGCACTGCCTCACAAATGTAAGTACTGCCTCACAAATGTAAGCACTGCCTCACAAATGTAAGCACTGCCTCACAAATGTAAGCACTGCCTCACAAATGTAAGCACTGCCTCACAAATGTAAGTACTGCCTCACAAATGTAAGCACTGCCTCACAAATGTAAGTACTGCCTCACAAATGTAAGTACTCCCTCACAAATGTAAGTACTCCCTCACAAATGTAAGTACTGCCTCACAAATATAAGTACTCCCTCACAAATGTAAGTACTCCCTCACAAATGTAAGTACTCCCTCACAAATGTAAGTACTGCCTCACAAATGTAAGTACTGCCTCACAAATGTAAGTACTCCCTCACAAATGTAAGTACTGCCTCACAAATGTAAGTACTCCCTCACAAATGTAAGTACTGCCTCACAAATGTAAGTACTGCCTCACAAATGTAAGTACTCCCTCACAAATGTAAGTACTCCCTCACAAATGTAAGTACTGCCTCACAAATGTAAGTACTCCCTCACAAATGTAAGTACTGCCTCACAAATGTAAGTACTCCCTCACAAATGTAAGTACTGCCTCACAAATGTAAGTACTGCCTCACAAATGTAAGCACTGCCTCACAAATGTAAGTACTGCCTCACAAATGTAAGTACTCCCTCACAAATGTAAGTACTCCCTCACAAATGTAAGTACTCCCTCACAAATGTAAGTACTCCCTCACAAATGTAAGTACTGCCTCACAAATGTAAGTACTCCCTCACAAATGTAAGTACTCCCTCACAAATGTAAGCACTGCCCCACAAATGTAAGTACTGCCTCACAAATGTAAGCACTGCCTCGCAAATGAAAGCACTGCCTCACAAATGTAAGTACTCCCTCACAAATGTAAGCACTGCCTCACAAATGTAAGTACTGCCTCACAAATGTAAGCACTGCCTCACAAATGAAAGCACTGCCTCGCAAATGAAAGCACTGCCTCGCAAATGAAAGCACTGCCTCGCAAATGAAAGCACTGCCTCGCAAATGAAAGCACTGCCTCGCAAATGAAAGCACTGCCTCGTTGATGACTAAGCTTCGCCCTCTGTTTTGTTTATATATTACCAAAGGTTAAAACATACACCTACAAATTACCCCTGTAATATGCAGTAACTACACGGTGACTTCTTTTTGCATGTAAAATGTTTATAAGAACTCTTATACACAATTCTTATATACAATTCTTAAGCATAAAGGAGAGAGTGAGACACACACACACACACACACACACACACACACACACACACACACACACACACACACACACACACACACACACACACACACACACACACACACACACACACACACACACACACACACACACAGATTAATTGTTACATGCTGATTCGCTGGCGGTTTTAATTCCTTTTTCGTTGCAAAAATCGGTCATTGACGTCGAATGTGCATAAATGTGCATTAAAATTATTTTCATTTTTGTTAAATCCCAAAGAGCAAATAATAATGATTTTGTTGTGAATACAATAATAATAATAATAATAATAATAATAATAATAATAATAATAATAGCAATAAGAATAGTAAAATGGTACTGGTAGTAGCAATAATAATAGCACAAGTAGCAATAATAATAATATAATTGTACTAGTAATAGCAATAATAATAATAATAGTAGCAATAATAATAATAGCAGTAATAAAAATAGTACTAGTAGCAATAATAATAATAGTACTAGCAGCAATAATAATAGTACTAGAAGTAATAATAATAATAATGGTAATAGTAACAATAATAATAGTACTAGAAGTAATGATAATAATAATAATAATAATAATAATAATAATAATAGTGCTAGTAGCAGTAATAGTAATAGTACTAGTAACAATAATAATAGTACTATTAGCAATAATAATAGTACTAGTAGTAATAAAAATAATAGTACTAGTAGCAATAATAATAATAGTACTAGTAGCAATAATAATAGTACTAGTAGTAATAAAAATAATGATACTAGTAGCAGTAATAATAATAGTACTAGTAGCAATAATAATAGTACTAGTAGTAATAAAAATAATAGTACTAGTAGCAGTAATAATAATAGTACTAGTAGCAGTAATAATAATAGTACTAGTAGCAGTAATAATAATAGTACTAGTAGCAGTAATAATAATAGTACTAGTAGCAGTAATAATAATAGTACTAGTAGCAATAATAATAGCAGTACTAGTAGCAATAATAATAATAGTACTAGTAGTACCAGTTATAATAATAGTACTAATATTAGCAATAATAATAATTGAAAAAGTAAGAACACAAATAATCTCGCTCAAACGAAGGAAAAAACGCAGTTGTGCGAAAAATAATTCTTATCATAACACTTAACTTTCATTAATAAGAAACTCATCGAGTTATAAATCAGTTCACAGAGAAATGTTTACACGTTGAATGTTCGTATTTCTTGGTTGATTTAGACACAGGCACTCGTTTCTTGGTTGATTCAGACACAGATTCGTTTCTTGGTTGATTTAGACACAGACACTCGTTTCTTGGTTGATTTAGACACAGACACTCGTTTCTTGGTTGATTTAGACACAGACACTCGTTTCTTGGTTGATTTAGACACAGACACTCGTTTCTTGGTTGATTCAGACACAGATAGGTTGATTTAGACACAGACACTCGTTTCTTGGTTGATTTAGACACAGACACTCGTTTCTTGGTTGATTCAGACACAGATTCGTTTCTTGGTTGATTCAGACACAGACACTCGTTTCTTGGTTGATTCAGACACAGACACTCGTTTCTTGGTTGATTCAGACACAGATTCGTTTCTAGGTTGATTCAGACACAGACACTCGTTTCTTGGTTGATTCAGACACAGACACTCGTTTCTTGGTTGATTCAGACACAGACACTCGTTTCTTGGTTGATTCAGACACAGATTCGTTTCTTGGTTGATTCAGACACAGACACCCGTTTCTTGGTTGATTCAGACACAGATTCGTTTCTAGGTTGATTCAGACACAGATTTGTTTCTTGGTTCATTCAGAGACAGATTCGTTTCTTGGTTGATTCAGGCATAGATTCGTTTCTTGGTTGATTCAGACACAGATTCGTTTCTTGGTTGATTCAGACACAGATTCGTTTCTTGGTTGATTCAGACACAGATTCGTTTCTTGGTTGATTCAGACACAGATTCGTTTCTTGGTTGATTCAGACACAGATTCGTTTCTTGGTTGATTCAGACACAGATTCGTTTCTTGGTTGATTCAGACACAGATTCGTTTCTTGGTTGATTCAGACACAGATTCGTTTTTTGGTTGATTCAGACACAGATTCGTTTCTTGGTTGATTCAGACACAGATTCGTTTCTTGGTTGATTCAGACACAGATTCGTTTCTTGGTTGATTCAGACACAGACACTCGTTTCTTGGTTGATTCAGACAGATTCGTTTCTTGGTTGATTCAGACACAGATTCGTTTCTTGGTTGATTCAGACACAGATTCGTTTCTTGGTTGATTCAGACACAGATTAGTTTCTTGGTTGATTCAGACACAGATTCCTTTCTTGGTTGATTCAGACACAGATTCGTTTCTTGGTTGATTCAGACACAGATTCGTTTCTTGGTTGATTCAGACACAGATTAGTTTCTTGGTTGATTCAGACACAGATTCGTTTCTTGGTTGATTCAGACACAGATTCGTTTCTTGGTTGATTCAGACACAGATTCGTTTCTTTGTTGATTCAGACACAGATTCGTTTCTTGGTTGATTCAGACACAGATTCGTTTCATGGTTGATTCAGACACAGATTCGTTTCTTGGTTGATTCAGACACAGATTCGTTTCATGGTTGATTCAGACACAGATTCGTTTCATGGTTGATTCAGACACAGACACTCGTTTCATAAACAGAATATTTATTAACTCGGAAATAGATACTACTCCTTTTAGCTTCCAGATAAAGGAAGCTTTTGTAAATACATCAAAACAGGTAAAAAAAATTCTGTGTTGTCTTCAAAACTGTGAGATATTGACTTTAAATATAGCATGTTGGTATCTTAGGGTGAAATCTAAGTATGTAAGGAAGGACATCTTTCAGTTTTTTTCCTATTGGATGTATATCTGGAGGGTATTTGTCAATATCTCGAAATTCTTCTCCAAAAATTACAATTTTTTTTTTTTTTTTTTTTTTGTCATATAGTGAGAATTATCTACACCTCGTCACTGTGTGACAAAAACCACTTTCTTAAATGTCATTCAAATTTTTTACCTTTAATTCTAATTATCACAATCTTTTTTTTTTTTTTTTTACTCTGCTCAACCGAATTTGTAAGTTTTCCTATTTGCATCGTATTTAGTAAAGTGTTATAATGCTATTTTTTACTTCTCTGTTTTACCCTGTGACTAATATATGCAAATAGACTACCCTATATACAATTTATTTTTATTAAACAAGTAAACTTATATATATATATATATATATATATATATATATATATATATATATATATATATATATATATATATATATATATATATAAATATATATATATATATATATATATATATATATATATATATATATATATATATATATATATACATGTATATATACATGTATGTATATACATGTTTATAGAGGGGCCACAGATATATCAGATCACTTTCTAGTTGTAGCTACACTGAGAGTAAAAGGTAGATGGGATACAAGGAGAATAGAAGCATCAGGGAAGAGAGAGGTGAAGGTTTATAAACTAAAAGAGGAGGCAGTTAGGGTAAGATATAAACAGCTATTGGAGGATAGATGGGCTAATGAGAGCATAGGCAATGGGGTCGAAGAGGTATGGGGTAGGTTTAAAAATGTAGTGTTAGAGTGTTCAGCAGAAGTTTGTGGTTACAGGAAAGTGGGTGCAGGAGGGAAGAGGAGCGATTGGTGGAATGATGATGTAAAGAGAGTTTTAGTAAAAGATATGGAACATAACTAGGCATCATAAATATGCACCAGGAGAAGGCTTACAGAATATCGCTGCCATGGCCACAAAGTCTCTCTTAGTCCAACTCTTTGTTTACTCTCACCGGTTACTGCATACTAATTCTAGCTCTGGTTTGTTGGAAGACAATAAAGACTATCTTTGCGTCAGGGAGAACTATGTATTTTACCTAAACGTGAATCAAAGTAAAATAAATGAGGTAAATCAACAGAAGAAATATTGTTATATTGTAAATTTTCTTCAGGTAAAATAGCCAGATGATTTTTATTTATTTTTTGCTCCCAAAACAGCTACAGTAGTTCATTGTGCACCTCATATCTGCTTCATAGTTACCTGTTTGTTGGTGCAGGGGTTAAGCATCAGCTCCTGGCTTCGTTTCTTAACCTCACACGACTTGCTTCACAAGCTTCAACCCTCATGATTTGACGCATGATGTATTGTGATGAAAAGACTGGAGACAGTGATGTAAGGTCTAATGTGTAGTAGTGAGAAGACTGGAGACAGTGATGTAAGGTCTGATGTGTAGTAGTGAGAAGACTGGAGACAGTGATGTAAGGTCTGATGTGTAATAGTGAGAAGACTGGAGACAGTGATGTAAGGTCTGATGTGTAGTAGTGAGAAGACTGGAGACAGTGATGTAAGGTCTGATGTGTAGTAGTGAGAAGACTGGAGACAGTGATGTAAGGTCTGATGTGTAGTAGCGAGAAGACTGGAGACAGTGATGTAAGGTCTGATGTGTAGTAGCGAGAAGACTGGAGACAGTGATGTAAGGTCTGATGTGTAGTAGTGAGAAGACTGGAGACAGTGATGTAAGGTCTGATGTGTAGTAGCGAGAAGACTGGAGACAGTGATGTAAGGTCTGATGTGTAGTAGTGAGAAGACTGGAGACAGTGATGTAAGGTCTGATGTGTAATAGTGAGAAGACTGGAGACAGTGATGTAAGGTCTGATGTGTAGTAGTGAGAAGACTGGAGACAGTGATGTAAGGTCTGATGTGTAGTAGTGAGAAGACTGGAGACAGTGATGTAAGGTCTGATGTGTAGTAGCGAGAAGACTGGAGACAGTGATGTAAGGTCTGATGTGTAGTAGTGAGAAGATTGGAGACAGTGATGTAAGGCCTGATGTGTGTAGCAGGGAGGTTCTCCCTGAACTGGGAATAACCACTGGGGGTCTCTTCTGAATACCACCCTGAAACTCAAGTTGTTATTAAGTTTCCATCAGTTGCTTGAAAATATATTTCAAGCATAGGCTGTATCACATCCGTCTTGTGTACGGTAGCATATGGCTACACAAAGGCCTATTAACTAAGCCCTGAAAACTCCAACAGAAATACAGTTGAGTATGTACTAAGTTACGAGTCATTATAAGTTACAAGCAAGTTTAGAATATGGAAAAATCTTGATTTAGAAAGGATATAGGCAAATACTGGTTTGGCAATGGAGTTGTGGATGAGTGGAGCAAACTCGCAGAGAGCGTCAGAGGCAAAAATTTTTGGTAACTTTCGACGTATTCAACGAGGAAATGCCAAACTTTGCTAATTCCTCACAGACGATGAGTTTTAGTCGCTCCCAGTCATAAGTTGGTGTGAGTTGGACCTGCCGAGCATGGGCAGATAGGACTACCACAGTGTTCCTTCGTTGTTGTATTAATAAAGAGTAATACTGACAAGGGATTTGTTGCATAACAACAGTGTGTGTGGGGATTACAACAGTGTGTGTGGGAATAACAACAGCGTGTGTGAGGGATAACAGTGTGTGTGGGGATTACAACAGTGTGTGTGAGGGATAACAACAGCGTGTGTGAGGGATAACAATAGCGTGTGTGGGGATAACAACAGCGTGTGTGAGGGATAACAGTGCGTGTGGGGATAACAACAGCGCGTGTGAGGGATAACAGTGTGTGTGGGGATAACAACAGTGTGTGTGAGGGATAACAACAGTGTGTGTGAGGGATAACAGCAGCGTGTGTGGGGATAACAACAGCGTGTGTGAGGGATAACAGTGTGTGTGGGGATAACAACAGTGTGTGTGTGTGTGAGGGATAACAACAGTGTGTGTGGGGATAACAACAGTGTGTGAGAGGGATAACAACAGCGTGTGTGGGAATAACAACAGCGTGTGTGAGGGATAAGAGTGTGTGTGGGGATAACAACAGCGTGTGTGAGGGATAACAGTGTGTGTGGGGATAACAACAGTGTGTGTGAGGGATAACAACAGTGTGTGTGGGGATAACAACAGTGTGTGAGGGATAACAACAGCGTGTGTGGAAATAACAACAGCGTGTGTGAGGGATAACAGTGTGAGTGGGGATTACAACAGTGTGTGTGGGGATTACAACAGTGTGTGTGGGGATTACAACAGTGTGTGTGGGGATAACAACAGTGTGTGTGGGGATAACAACAGTGTGTGTGGGAATAACAACAGCGTGTGTGAGGGATAACAACAGTGTGTGTGGGGATAACAACAGTGTGTGTGGGGATAACAACAGTGTGTGAGGGATAACAACAGTGTGTGAGGGATAACAACAGTGTGTGTGGGGATAACAACAGTGTGTGTGGGGATAACAACAGTGTGTGAGGGATAACAACAGTGTGTGTGGGGATAACAACAGTGTGTGTGGGATAACAACAGTGTGTCTGGGGATAACAACAGTGTGTGTGGGGATAACAACAGTGTGTGGGGATAACAACAGTGTGTGTGGGGATAACAACAGTGTGTGTGGGGATAACTGTGTGTGTGAGGATAACAACAGTGTGTGTGGGGATAACAACAGTGTGTGTGGGGATAACAACAGTGTGTGTGGGGATAACAGCGTGTGTGAGGGATAACAACAGTGTGTGAGGGATAACAACAGTGTGTGTGGGGATAACAACAGTGTGTGTGGGGATAACAACAGTGTGTGTGAGGGATAACAACAGTGTGTGTGGGGATAACAACAGTGTGTGTGGGGATAACAACAGTGTGTGTGGGGATAACAACAGTGTGTGGGGATAACAACAGTGTGTGTGGGGATAACAACAGTGTGTGTGGGGATAACAACAGTGTGTGTGGGGATAACAGCGTGTGTGAGGGATAACAACAGTGTGTGAGGGATAACAACAGTGTGTGTGGGGATAACAACAGCGTGTGTGAGGGATAACAGTGTGTGTGGGGATAACTGCGTGTGTGAGGGATAACAACAGTGTGTGTGGGGATAACAACAGTGTGTGTGGGGATAACAACAGTGTGTGTGGGGATAACAACAGTGTGTGTGAGGGATAACAACAGTGTGTGTGGGGATAACAACAGCAGTGTATGGAGATAACAACAGTGTGTTTGGGGATAACAACAGTGTGTGTGGGGATAACAATGTGTGTGGGGATAACAACAGTGTGTGTGGGGATAACAGCAGTATGTGTGGTGATAACAGCGTGTATAGAGATAACAACAGTGTGTGTGGGGATAACAACAGTGTGTGTGTGTGGGGATAACAACAGTGTGTGTGTGGGGATAACAGTGTGTGTGGGGATAACAGTGTGTGTGGGGATAACAACAGTGTGTGGGGATAACAACAGTGGGTGTGTGGGGATAATGTGTGTGGGGATAACAACAGTGTGTCTGGGGATAACAACAGTGTGTGTGGGGATAACAGCAGTGTGTGGGGATAACAACAGTGTGTGGGGATAACAACAGTGTGTGTGGGGATAACAACAGTGTGTGTGGGGATAACAGTGTGTGGGGATAACAACAGTGTGTGGGGGGATAACAACAGTGTGTGTGGGGATAACAGTGTGTGGGGATAACAACAGTGTGTGTGGGGATAACAACAGTGTGTGTGGGGATAACAACAGTGTGTGGGGATAACAACAGTGTGTGGGGGTATAACAACAGTGTGTGTGGGGGGAGGAATAACGGTCTGGTACACTATCATGTGTCTGATATTTGTAGAGGTAGTAGGGTAGTGTTATATATTTTAAGTACACGCGGTTGGTTTCCCTTTGCTATTTTAATGTTTAAAGTCACATGTAAGAGTATATGTAAGGTAATATGAAAATGTATATTGATTTTGTGTAAAAACACAATTTTAGATGACTTTGTTGGAGCAGGTATGCATATGAGTTCAAGTAGCGGTGTATGTCATGTATTAATACTGCTATAGGGTATATAGTGTAAGAAGAAGTCTTGGGTGGATGGCACCCGTGTTGAGATATAGAGTATATTATCCTTGTATGCTAGGCAAAGCTTTCATAATTGTTACTTAGAGCAAGTAGTATCCTGCGCTCTTATAGTATGTCATTGTTTTGTTGGTATTTGATGAGGGGGAGGGGTACCTTTTACTTCCAGAGTACATATGTACGACTTTATAAATGTACCTTTGGTGGGGGGTGGATGTATAGGTTTTAATGGTATGTGGTGAGGTTTTTACCTTTAAGAATTGTTTTGTATATAAAACTTGGCATAAGATGTATAAGTGTGCTGAAGTAGATTATCTGGATATGTTGTTGGTACACCTGTGTGAAGTGTTTCTTTTTCTTTTTAGATTGTGTATACGTATGTTGTACTTTAATTTTGTTGTTACATGTTGATTGGTTTAGTGACATGTTTGCTTCCATGTATAATGTATACTGTATTTTAAATAAAATATAAAAAAAAAAAAAAAAAATCTAGAGGTAAGTCGCCGGTTTATAATATTTCGTTATTTTTCATTATCTCTACATAAATATTTACGTTATCCCAGTTTAGCTTAAACCGTAAGATAACCCAGCCTAACAAATAAAAATTATATAGGATTAGAACGTATAGAAATCAGCGAACTGTAATGCTTGTATTTTGGAGACAAGTTACCAGCGTTACCACACGTGTTGACACTTTTTTATTTTTTTCTGTTTTTTATATATATTTACAAATCTTAAAATAAAAATAAATAACTCGCACACAGGAGGAGCTTACGACGACGTTTCGGTCCTACTTAGATCGTTTACAGGTCACTCAATGTGACTTGTAAATGGTCCAAGTCGGACAGAAACGTCACGGTAAGTTTCTCTCTCCTATGTGCGCGTTATTTGTGTATTATTCCATTCACTGTATTGTGTCTTTTTCTTCTTAAAATAAAAATTCTGTTTGCAAGGAAAGTTGAGAAATTAACGCCAAGGGTCTCGTCAAAAAATTAACTGAAAAAAAAAGAGAAAGGCATATAGTCTTATGTGCGGGTTATTTGTATGTGAATTGTAAAATGAAGGTGGGTTGAATATATTGATCGGTTAGATATGTAAGGTAGATAGATTGATAAGTAGATAGATAGAGACAGATATGAGCTGATGTAGGTAGCAGCTCTTAGTCTGTAAATGTGGTAGGAACCCTTTATCTAACTTTGTATAACCCTTGTGTAGAGAGAGAGAGAGAGAGAAGGAGAGAGAGAGAGAGAGGAAAGGAGGGAGGGAGAGAGAGATATCCCTTAGTATCAGCTTTCATCCCAGCCACAAATTTACGAGTCTTAAGTCTTAATGTAAGAGCTCGACTTACTGTCTGGAGTAATCCCTCACTTCCTCTCTCTCTCTCTCTCTCTCTCCCTTCTTTTTTTTTTTTTTTTTTTTACACAGGGTTTGACAAGGTTAAGGATCCCTAGCTTTATTGACAGCTATATTACAGGTTAAGGATTCCTAACTTTATTGGCAAGCTAAGAGCTGTTACCTACATCAGCTCATTTGAAAGCATTTTTATTGTTATGAGACATACAAGTACGGGACAGGATGAAGTTGGAGCCATCTGTGGGCCAGCATTTTCATTTGATCAACTGACTTTATCTCGTTGACATCATTATGCTGTACGAATGTGTTCCATACTCGAGTCATCCTGGGTATGTATGATCTCAGATGGAGTGATGTTCTGGAGAAGGGTACAGCCAGAGTGAAGTTGCTGCTTTCTGCCCGTCTCTCTCTCTCTCTCTCTCTCTCTCTCTCTCTCTCTCTCTCTCTCTCTCTCTCTCTCTCTCTCTCTCTCTCTCTCTCTCTCTCTCTCTCTCTCTCTCTGACATACCCAAGCAGCCACCTGGCAGTTGACGTGGTGGTGGTAGTGGGTTAATGGTCAGGAGAGAGGACTAGTGTATACTAACACTCTCTACCTCCAGCATCATTCCCAGCATCAACAATCACCTGAAGAGCAACACAGTGCTATGACACAGAAAAATTTGCAAGGAAATGTAATACTAATATGTACTACTACTGCTACTATTACTGCTTCAGTTGCTGCTGCTGCTGTTATTGTTGCTGCAGATGCTACCACCATTACTTCAATAATCACATTTTCATATTTAAAACGTTTGTGTGAATAAATAACTGCATTCACATGTACACTTTATAAATAAGGGAACTTTTAAAAATTGTCGCTGGGAGTTGGGTAAGAAAACGACCAGTATGAAATACTCATAGGTATAGGTTGCTCTAACACCCATCATTGCCATACTCAAGTTTCCCTGCTCAGGCTGGCAGATATCAACACAATGTATACAACTCTTTCCTGTGTGATGGAATGTGACAGGAAAAGCAGCCAGCTTTGTTAAAACTATGTTTAGAGTATCCAATTTTATTAAAAAAGAAGGAAGCATGAGTTTAGTGGTATACCTGTGTAATATACTAAATTTAATACAATATTTGCAAAGTTTTTATCCAACTGTTTTATAAAGGGCTCCACTATATTTGAACGTCCAGCAACAGAGTGCAATACATTCCAGAGGTCTATGGTGTTTTCAGAAAACAAAAAACCTTTACCCACGTTTGTGTTACCCAGAGGTCTATGGTGTTTTCAAAAACCAAAAAACCTTTACCCACGTTTGTGTTACATCTACAACCCTTGAGTTTTACACCATTATTTTATTTCGTTAAATTGCTTGGCTTTTAAAATAGTTGGTGGAAGTTGTAAATGAACTTTTGTCAGAGTTTCCGGTTCTTAAGAAAAAACTTGTGTGGAGCTTCGAGTCTTTGTTCATATGGTTATTTTGTTTGAAGATTACAGCCTTGTTCTTGTTCTTTGTTCTGTCTCTGGTTTATCTCACCTTTTACGTAATTTGGAGATCAAAGTCACCTGTATATTCAAGGTATCTAACAAGTATGTTTCAAAGCTTTGATACCTGTATCTACTTACATATTTTAGTCGAGACCCATCATAGTCGAGACCCATCATAGTCGAGACCCATCATAGTCGAGACCCATCATAGTCGAGACCCATCATAGCCGAGACCCATAATAGTCGAGACCCATCATAGTCGAGACCCATCATAGCCGAGACCCATCATAGTCGAGACCCGTCATAGTCGAGACCCATCATAGTCGAGACCCATCATAGTCGAGACCCATCATAGTCGAGACCCATCATAGTCGAGACCCATCATAGTCGAGACCCATCATAGTCGAGACCCATCATAGCCGAGACCCATCATAGTCGAGACCCATCATAGACGAGACCCATCATAGTCGAGACCCATCATAGACGAGACCCATCATAGTCGAGACCCATCATAGACGAGACCCATCATAGTCGAGACCCATCATAGACGAGACCCATCATAGTCGAGACCCATCATAGTCGAGACCCATCATAGTCGAGACCCATCATAGTCGAGACCCATCATAGTCGAGACCCATCATAGTCGAGACCCATCATAGTCGAGACCCATCATAGTCGAGACCCATCATAGTCGAGACCCATCATAGTCGAGACCCATCATAGTCGAGACCCATCATGCTACTGGATCCCGATGACTGCGCCTCCGTTACAGATGGTATATTTTTGTGTGTGTATTTTGTACTTGAATCTCTTAGATGTGAAACCTTACGTTGTGTTACCTTTGTTGCACTTGCCTCTCACACCCCAGCCACCGTAGCAACGTCGCTATGTCACTGTAGCTTAACGTAAAACGTGTAGCTGTATCATTGTAATGAAACCATGTATCATTGTAATGAAACCATGTATCATTGTAATGAAACCATGTATCATTGTAATGAAACTATGTATCATTGTAATGAAACCATGTATCATTGTAATGAAACCATGTATCATTGTAATGAAACCATGTATCATTGTAATGAAACCATGTATCATTGTAATGAAACTATGTATCATTGTAATGAAACCATGTATCATTGTAATGAAACCATGTATCATTGTAATGAAACTATGTATCATTGTAATGAAACTATGTATCATTGTAATGAAACCATGTATCATTGTAATGAAACTATGTATCATTTTAATGAAACCATGTATCATTGTAATGAAACTATGTATCATTGTAATGAAACCATGTATCATTGTAATGAAACTATGTATCATTGTAATGAAACTATGTATCATTGTAATGAAACCATGTATCATTGTAATGAAACTATGTATCATTGTAATGAAACTATGTATCATTGTAATGAAACCATGTATCATTGTAATGAAACTATGTATCATTGTAATGAAACCATGTATCATTGTAATGAAACCATGTATCATTGTAATGAAACCATGTATCATTGTAATGAAACTATGTATCATTGTAATGAAACTATGTATCATTGTAATGAAACCATGTATCATTGTAATGAAACCATGTATCATTGTAATGAAACCATGTATCATTGTAATGAAACCATGTATCATTGTAATGAAACTATGTATCATTGTAGTGAAACTATGTATCATTGTAATGAAACCATGTATCATTGTAATGAAACCATGTATCATTGTAATGAAACCATGTATCATTGTAATGAAACCATGTATCATTGTAATGAAACCATGTATCATTGTAATGAAACCATGTATCATTGTAATGAAACCATGACTGTTTTTTGAAGCGCCACTATCAGCGCCACCTTGTCCAGGTTCCTCTTATCACTTCTTCAGTATTCCTGTTTTCTGTTATCGGCCATTATTGCGACTTTTTGTCTGCTTTATTTTATAACATTTATTGTTAATTATGAGTCAGATGACTGAGGGACTGATCCCCTAGGAATATGTGTTCCGCTCACTAAGATACTTCTAGATAAAACTAAAATTCATCCAGGAGCAAATTTTAAAGGTAGATGGTATGATGATCATAATAATAATAATCTTTAATCTTACAAAGTACAATATATAATGATATAGGAATAGTTGACATTATTGGCAAACATAACACAAAGTCCTTGAATATACACATGATTCCGGGCAGTTTTAAAATTAACTTATGACTGCTGGATGACTAAGTTCACACCGTGCTGTGACTGCTGGATGACTAAGTTCACACCGTGCTGTGACTGCTAGATGACTAAGTTCACACCGTGCTGTGACTGCTGGATGACTAAGTTCACACCGTGCTGTGACTGCTGGATGACTAAGTTCACACCGTGCTGTGACTGCTAGATGACTAAGTTCACACCGTGCTGTGACTGCTGGATGACTAAGTTCACACCGTGCTGTGACTGCTGGATGACTAAGTTCACACCGTGCTGTGACTGCTGGATGACTAAGTTCACACCGTGCTGTGACTGCTGGATGACTTAAGTTCACACCGTGCTGTGACTGCTGGATGACTAAGTTCACACCGTGCTGTGACTGCTAGATGACTACGTTCACACCGTGCTGTGACTGCTGGATGACTAAGTTCACACCGTGCTGTGACTGCTGGATGACTAAGTTCACACCGTGCTGTGACTGCTGGATCACTAAGTTCACACCGTGCTGTGACTGCTGGATGACTAAGTTCACACCGTGCTGTGACTGCTGGATGACTAAGTTCACACCATGCTGTGACTGCTGGATGACTTAAGTTCACACCGTGCTGTGACTGCTGGATGACTAAGTTCACACCGTGCTGTGACTGCTGGATGACTAAGTTCACACCGTGCTGTGACTGCTGGATGACTAAGTTCACACCATGCTGTGACTGCTGGATGACTAAGTTCACACCATGCTGTGACTGCTGGATGACTAAGTTCACACCATGCTGTGACTGCTGGATGACTAAGTTCACACCATGCTGTGACTGCTGGATGACTAAGTTCACACCATGCTGTGACTGCTGGATGACTAAGTTCACACCATGCTGTGACTGCTGGATGACTAAGTTCACACCATGCTGTGACTGCTGGATGACTAAGTTCACACCGTGCTATGACTGCTGGATGACTAAGTTCACGCCATGCTGTGACTGCTGGATGACTAAGTTCACGCCATGCTGTGACTGCTGGATAACTAAGTTCACACCATGCTGTGACTGCTGGATGGCTAAGTTCACACCATGCTGTGACTGCTGGATGACTAAGTTCACACCGTGCTGTGACTGCTGGATGACTAAGTTCACACCATGCTGTGACTGCTGGATGACTAAGTTCACACCGTGCTGTCACTACTGGATGACTAAGTTCACACCATGCTGTGACTGCTGGATGACTAAGTTCACACCATGCTGTCACTGCTGGATGACTAAGTTCACACCGTGCTGTGACTGCTGGATGACTAAGTTCACACCATGCTGTCACTGCTGGATGACTAAGTTCACACCATGCTGTGACTGCTGGATGACTAAGTTCACACCGTGCTGTGACTGCTGGATGACTAAGTTCACACCATGCTGTGACTGCTGGATGACTAAGTTCACACCGTGCTGTGACTGCTGGATGACTAAGTTCACACCATGCTGTGACTGCTGGATGACTAAGTTCACACCGTGCTGTCACTGCTGGATGACTAAGTTCACACCGTGCTGTGACTGCTGGATGACTAAGTTCACACCATGCTGTCACTGCTGCATGACTAAGTTCACACCATGCTGTCACTGCTGGATGACTAAGTTCACACCATGCTGTGACTGCTGGATGACTAAGTTCACGCCATGCTGTCACTGCTGGATGACTAAGTTCACACCATGCTGTCACTGCTGGATGACTAAGTTCACACCATGCTGTGACTGCTGGATGACTAAGTTCACACCATGCTGTCACTGCTGGATGACTAAGTTCACACCGTGCTGTGACTGCTGGATGACTAAATTCACACCATGCTGTGACTGCTGGATGACTAAGTTCACACCATGCTGTCACTGCCGGATGACTTAAGTTCACACCATGCTGTCACTGCTGGATCACTAAGTTCACACCATGCTGTGACTGCTGGATGACTAAGTTCACGCCATGCTGTGACTGCTGGATAACTAAGTTCACACCATGCTGTGACTGCTGGATGGCTAAGTTCACACCATGCTGTGACTGCTGCATGACTAAGTTCACACCATGCTGTGACTGCTGGATGACTAAGTTCACACCGTGCTGTGACTGCTGGATGACTAAGTTCACACCGTACTGTGACTGCTGGATGACTAAGTTCACACCGTGCTGTGACTGCTGGATGACTAAGTTCACACCGTGCTGTGACTGCTGGACGACTAAGTTCACACCGTGCTGTGACTGCTGGATGACTAAGTTCACACCGTGCTGTCACTGCTGGATGACTAAGTTCACACCATGCTGTGACTGCTGGATGACTAAGTTCACACCATGCTGTGACTGCTGGATGACTAAGTTCACACCATGCTGTGACTGCTGGATGACTAAGTTCACACCATGCTGTGACTGCTGGATGGCTAAGTTCACACCGTGCTGTGACTGCTGGATGACTAAGTTCACACCATGCTGTGACTGCTGGATGACTAAGTTCACACCATGCTGTGACTGCTGGATGACTAAGTTCACACCGTGCTGTGACTGCTGGATGACTAAGTTCACACCGTGCTGTCACTGCTGGATGACTAAGTTCACACCGTGCTGTCACTGCTGGATGACTAAGTTCACACCATGCTGTGACTGCTGGATGACTAAGTTCACACCATGCTGTGACTGCTGGATGACTAAGTTCACACCATGCTGTCACTGCTGGATGACTAAGTTCACACCGTGCTGTGACTGCTGGATGACTAAGTTCACACCGTGCTGTGACTGCTGGATGACTAAGTTCACACCGTGCTGTGACTGCTGGATGGCTAAGTTCTCACCGTGCTGTGACTGCTGGATGGCTAAGTTCACACCGTGCTGTGACTGCTGGATGGCTAAGTTCACACCGTGCTGTGACTGCTGGATGGCTAAGTTCACACCGTGCTGTGAATGCTGGATGGCTAAGTTCACACAGTGCTGTGACTGCTGGATGACTAAGTTCACACCGTGCTGTGACTGCTGGATGGCTAAGTTCACACCGTGCTGTGACTGCTGGATGACTAAGTTCACACCGTGCTGTGACTGCTGGATGGCTAAGTTCACACCGTGCTGTGACTGCTGGATGACTAAGTTCACACCATGCTGTGACTGCTGGATGGCTAAGTTCACACCGTGCTGTGACTGCTGGATGGCTAAGTTCACACCATGCTGTGACTGCTGGATGACTAAGTTCACACCATGCTGTGACTGCTGGATGGCTAAGTTCACACCATGCTGTGACTGCTGGATGGCTAAGTTCACACCATGCTGTGACTTCTGGATGGCTAAGTTCACACCATGCTGTGACTGCTGGATGACTAAGTTCACACCATGCTGTGACTGCTGGATGACTAAGTTCACACCATGCTGTGACTGCTGGATGGCTAAGTTCACACCATGCTGTGACTGCTGGATGGCTAAGTTCACACCGTGCTGTGACTGCTGGATGGCTAAGTTCACACCATGCTGTGACTGCTGGATGACTAAGTTCACACCATGCTGTGACTGCTGGATGGCTATGTTCACACCGTGCTGTGACTGCTGGATGGCTAAGTTCACACCGTGCTTTGACTGCTGGATGGCTAAGTTCACACCATGCTGTGACTGCTGGATGACTAAGTTCACACCATGCTGTGACTGCTGGATGACTAAGTTCACACCATGCTGTGACTGCTGGATGGCTAAGTTCACACCATGCTGTGACTGCTGGATGGCTAAGTTCACATCATGCTGTGACTGCTGGATGGCTAAGTTCACACCATGCTGTGACTGCTGGATGGCTAAGTTCACACCATGCTGTCACTGCTGGATGGCTAAGTTCACACCATGCTGTGACTGCTGGATGGCTAAGTTCACACCATGCTGTGACTGCTGGATGACTAAGTTCACACCATGCTGTGACTGCTGGATGGCTAAGTTCACACCATGCTGTGACTGCTGGATGACTAAGTTCACACCATGCTGTGACTGCTGGATGACTAAGTTCACACCGTGCTGTCACTGCTGGATGACTAAGTTCACACCATGCTGTGACTGCTGGATGACTAAGTTCACACCATGCTGTGACTGCTGGATGACTAAGTTCACACCATGCTGTCACTGCTGGATGACTAAGTTCACACCATGCTGTGACTGCTGGATGGCTAAGTTCACACCGTGCTGTGACTGCTGGATGACTAAGTTCACACCATGCTGTGACTGCTGGATGGCTAAGTTCACACCATGCTGTGACTGCTGGATGACTAAGTTCACACCGTGCTGTGACTGCTGGATGACTAAGTTCACACCGTGCTGTCACTGCTGGATGACTAAGTTCACACCGTGCTGTCGCTGCTGGATGACTAAGTTCACACCATGCTGTGACTGCTGGATGACTAAGTTCACACCATGCTGTGACTGCTGGATGACTAAGTTCACACCATGCTGTCACTGCTGGATGACTAAGTTCACACCGTGCTGTGACTGCTGGATGACTAAGTTCACACCGTGCTGTGACTGCTGGATGACTAAGTTCACACCGTGCTGTGACTGCTGGATGGCTAAGTTCTCACCGTGCTGTGACTGCTGGATGGCTAAGTTCACACCGTGCTGTGACTGCTGGATGGCTAAGTTCACACCGTGCTGTGACTGCTGGATGGCTAAGTTCACACCGTGCTGTGAATGCTGGATGGCTAAGTTCACACAGTGCTGTGACTGCTGGATGACTAAGTTCACACCGTGCTGTGACTGCTGGATGGCTAAGTTCACACCGTGCTGTGACTGCTGGATGACTAAGTTCACACCGTGCTGTGACTGCTGGATGGCTAAGTTCACACCGTGCTGTGACTGCTGGATGACTAAGTTCACACCATGCTGTGACTGCTGGATGGCTAAGTTCACACCGTGCTGTGACTGCTGGATGGCTAAGTTCACACCATGCTGTGACTGCTGGATGACTAAGTTCACACCATGCTGTGACTGCTGGATGGCTAAGTTCACACCATGCTGTGACTGCTGGATGGCTAAGTTCACACCATGCTGTGACTTCTGGATGGCTAAGTTCACACCGTGCTGTGACTGCTGGATGGCTAAGTTCACACCATGCTGTGACTGCTGGATGACTAAGTTCACACCATGCTGTGACTGCTGGATGGCTAAGTTCACACCGTGCTGTGACTGCTGGATGCCTAAGTTCACACCGTCCTGTGACTGCTGGATGGCTATGTTCACACCATGCTGTGACTGCTGGATGGTTAAGTTCACACCGTGCTGTGACTGCTGGATGGCTAAGTTCACACCGTGCTGTGACTGCTGGATGGCTAAGTTCACACCGTGCTGTGACTGCTGGATGACTAAGTTCACACCATGCTGTGACTGCTGGATGGCTAAGTTCACACCGTGCTGTGACTGCTGGATGGCTAAGTTCACACCATGCTGTGACTGCTGGATGACTAAGTTCACACCATGCTGTGACTGCTGGATGACTAAGTTCACACCATGCTGTGACTGCTGGATGGCTAAGTTCACACCATGCTGTGACTGCTGGATGGCTAAGTTCACACCGTGCTGTGACTGCTGGATGGCTAAGTTCACACCATGCTGTGACTGCTGGATGACTAAGTTCACACCATGCTGTGACTGCTGGATGGCTATGTTCACACCGTGCTGTGACTGCTGGATGGCTAAGTTCACACCGTGCTTTGACTGCTGGATGGCTAAGTTCACACCATGCTGTGACTGCTGGATGACTAAGTTCACACCATGCTGTGACTGCTGGATGACTAAGTTCACACCATGCTGTGACTGCTGGATGGCTAAGTTCACACCATGCTGTGACTGTTGGATGGCTAAGTTCACACCATGCTGTGACTGCTGGATGGCTAAGTTCACACCGTGCTGTGACTGCTGGATGGCTAAGTTCACATCGTGCTGTGACTGCTGGATGGCTAAGTTCACACCATGCTGTGACTGCTGGATGGCTAAGTTCACACCATGATGTGACTGCTGGATGACTAAAGTTCACACCAGGCTGTGACTGCTGGATGACTAAGTTCACACCATGCTGTGACTGCTGGATGGCTAAGTTCACACCATGCTGTGACTGCTGGATGGCTAAGTTCACACCATGCTGTGACTGCTGGATGACTAAGTTCACACCATGCTGTGACTGCTGGATGACTAAGTTCACACCGTGCTGTGACTGCTGGATGACTAAGTTCACACCATGCTGTGACTGCTGGATGGCTAAGTTCACACCATGCTGTGACTGCTGGATGACTAAGTTCACACCATGCTGTGACTGCTGGATGGCTAAGTTCACACCATGCTGTCACTGCTGGATGGCTAAGTTCACACCATGCTGTGACTGCTGGATGGCTAAGTTCACACCATGCTGTGACTGCTGGATGACTAAGTTCACACCATGCTGTGACTGCTGGATGGCTAAGTTCACACCATGCTGTGACTGCTGGATGACTAAGTTCACACCATGCTGTGACTGCTGGATAGCTAAGTTCACACCATGCTGTGACTGCTGGATGGCTAAGTTCACACCATGCTGTGACTGCTGGATGGCTAAGTTCACACCATGCTGTGACTTCTGGATGGCTAAGTTCACACCATGCTGTCACTGCTGGATGGCTAAGTTCACACCATGCTGTCACTGCTGGATGGCTAAGTTCACACCATGCTGTGACTGCTGGATGGCTAAGTTCACACCATGCTGTAACTGCTGGATGGCTAAGTTCACACCATGCTGTGACTGCTGGATGGCTAAGTTCACACCATGCTGTGACTGCTGGATGGCTAAGTTCACACCGTGCTGTCACTGCTGGATGGCTAAGTTCACACTATGCTGTAACTGCTGGATGACTAAGTTCACACCATGCTGTCACTGCTGGATGGCTAAGTTCACACCATGCTGTCACTGCTGGATGACTAAGTTCACACCATGCTGTGACTGCTGGATGGCTAAGTTCACACCATGCTGTCACTGCTGGATGGCTAAGTTCACACCATGCTGTCACTGCTGGATGGCTAAGTTCACACCGTGCTGTGACTGCTGGATGGCTAAGTTCACACCATGCTGTGACTGCTGGATGGCTAAGTTCACACCGTGCTGTCACTGCTGGATGACTAAGTTCACACCATGCTGTGACTGCTGGATGGCTAAGTTCACACCGTGCTGTCACTGCTGGATGGCTAAGTTCACACCATGCTGTGACTGCTGGATGGCTAAGTTCACACCATGCTGTCACTGCTGGATGACTAAGTTCACACCATGCTGTCACTGCTGGATGACTAAGTTCACACCATGCTGTCACTGCTGGATGACTAAGTTCACACCGTGCTGTGACTGCTGGATGACTAAGTTCACACCGTGCTGTCACTGCTTCTTCAATTGTCGAAACGCTTATAGAGGTTATTACATATATTGTTTATATGTAAACATAAATGTTAATATATACTTTAGTGTTGCTGTACAGGATAAACAGTAATGCGAAGGACCATAGAAAATATAGCGTCTATACTTAGGATGTGGAGTTTTTTTTTTTTTTCTTTTTTTTTAATATTTGGGAAAGATAGTTGTGTGCGGTTCAGGTTATGTCATGTAAAAAATACCCTGAACTCTACATAATTTTTTTTTACTCGTCAATTTTGTTATTTGGTATTATGCTATTTTATTTCCCTTCAAAAAAAATTCCACGTGGAAAAAAACTACAAATCTGAGCAGCTTCATGGTAAGGTATACAGAGTAAAATAGCTACAAGAGATGTGGAAAGTTTATCACGAGAGAGAGAGAGAGAGAGAGAGAGAGAGAGAGAGAGAGAGAGAGAGAGAGAGAGAGAGAGAGAGAGAGAGAGAGAGAAAGCGAGGAGAGAGTCGGATGTAAGAACTGGTGAGGGGTCAGAGGTGACAATACAACATGAGTAGCTTCCCCTCATAACCGTGAGAAGGGAGGCAAAGAGACGACAACGGATCATCATCGTAGTCTTAACCTCTCCCTCTCTTCCTTCCTTTCCTCTCTCCCTTCCTTCGTTCTTCCAGAAGCTGACACAGTCAGGGGTCACAGCTGACACAGTCAGGGGTCACAGCTGACACAGTCAGGGGTCACAGCTGACATACACACATTCCTCACAAACGGGATATCGGAAAATATTTCAACTTAAAATTGTTAATAAAATGGGTTAAAAACCAGCATAACAAGGTTGTTGACACGTCAGTCAGAGTTAATATGTGGGGACCAAGAGCTAGAGCTCATCCCCTGAAAACTTAAATACGTGAAAACAAATAGATAATTACACCCACACACACACACACACGACAATGGAGGACAGGAGGGTCAGGGGAGACATGATAACAACATACAAAATAATGCGTGGAATAGACAAGGTGGACAGAGACACGATGTTCCAGAGAGGGGACACAGAAAATAGGTGTCACAATTGGAAGCTGAAGACTCAGACGAGTCACAGGGATGTTAGGAAGTACTTTTTCAGTCACAGTCGTCAGGAAGTGGAATAGCCTAGCAAGTGATGTAGTGGAAGCAGGAACCATACATAGCTTTAAGACGAGGTATGACAAAGCTCAGGAAGCAGAGAGAGAGAGGACCTAGCAACGATCATTGAAGAGGCGGGCCAGGAGCTCAGTCTCGATCCCTGCAACCACAATTAGGTGAGTACAATTAGGTGAGTATATACACACACACACACACACACACACACACACACACACACACACACTATTTCTTCAGTCATAGAGTTGTCAGAAAGTAGAACAGTCTGGAGAGTGATGTTGTGGATGCAGGATCCATACATAGCTTTATGAAGAGGTACGATAATGCTCTTGAAGCAGTAAGAGAGTGGACCTAATAACGACCAGCGAAGAGCTGGGGCCAGGAGCTGTGAATCGACCTCTGCAACCACAATTAGGTGAGTACATCACAACACGGCAGTAGCTGTCACGTGCCCCTCACAACTGGTAACGAAGATTCTCTCTCTCTCTCACTCACTCACTCACTCTCTCTCTCTCTCTCTCTCTCTCTCTCTCTCTCTCTCTCTCTCTCTCTCTCTCTCTCTCAGATACTTTAAAACTTCTTATTTCAGCTCACCAAAGCTACTTTATTGTAAAGAATCCCATGCAAATACTCCGATACCGAGAACAATAATACTAAATAAAAGTCGGTGGCGGCGGCGCCGACGACATGGGTACCTAGCGGTAATTCCCGACAACACCCCCGACGCAGGATTCCTTTTACCGGATTCCTGAAAACTCCAATTTTTTCTTCCGAAGTTTTCCAAGGCTTTCTCGATAGCTCTTTAAATTACAGGAATCTAGTGATCGTCTTTGTGTGTAAGCGTAGCTGGCTGCCTGGAGTGCGTCAGTCCGTGTCCGTAGGGAAGACATAACGTAAGTGGTTTAGAAAACCCACAAGTTGAGCTTCTTCAGTCCTATACGGAGAAGAACGGTGGATGATGAGTTTGAGGTTATCAGTCCATCAACCTGAAGTAGATGTGTTCAATTTCAATCTTGAGAATAGTACTTAATACTTTTCTCAGGATGGATGGACCGAACACATTGACTCAGGCTGAGGGACTGATAACCTCAAACTACTCCTCATCTTCCACCGTTTCCTCAGTGAAGATTCCCAAATGTTGTGCAAGTGTCTCATTTTTCAAGACAAATAACGCTAGACCTTACTGTCTGTATGCACTTGAAGAGGCGTGCTATGCTACTGGCAAAGGTCTCTTGAACCTCTGCCTATAACATCAACAACAACAGTACTAATACAACTACTACTACTGCTAATACTCTTACTACTACTACTGCTGCTGCTAATAATAATAATAATAATATAATAATAATAATAATAATAATAATAATAATAATAATAATAATAATAATAATAATAATAATATTGTCTGTAACGAGGTTACCAATTGAGAAAATATAAACTCCTGTTTAGATAGAGGCACTTGTGTCTAGCAAAGGCTCTTTCCTGCCCTCCGTCACCTTATACCACACTGTTTGCTGGAAAAAAGTATGCGAAGAGAATTACCTTTTTAAATTATATTATTTAATCATTATGTTTAGTAAAACATGTACATTAATTTGATCAAATTAATTTTCTTGCAGGTGCATTATTTGTCAAAGATTCTATTCGAAGAAATATGTAAATTTAAAATGTGATTCTCACCTTCTGATCAGTCTTTCACTGGAAAAATACCCTTTAAATACACTCTAAATAAAGCATTACCACCGTTTTTAGCGCCTGTGTGTGTACTCACCTAATTGTGGTTGCAGGGGTCGAGACTCGGCTCCTGGCCCCGCCTCTTCACTGATCGCTACTAGGTCCTCTCCCTCTCTGCTTCCTGAGCTTTGTCATACCTCTTCTTAAAACTATGTATGGTTCCTGCCTCCACTACTTCACTTGCTAGGCTATTCCACTTCCTGACGACTCTATGACTGAAGAAATACTTCCTAACGTCCCTGTGACTCGTCTGAGTCTTCAGCTTCCAGTTGTGACCCCTTGTTTCTGTGTCCCCTCTCTGGAACATCCTATCTCTGTCCACCTTGTCTATTCCCCGCAGTATCTTGTATGTCGTTATCATGTCTCCCCTGACCCTTCTGTCCTCCAGTGTCGTCAGTCCGATTTCCCTCAACCTTTCCTCGTACGACATCCCCTTGAGTTCTGGGACTAGCCTCGTTGCAAACCTTTGTACTTTCTCTAACTTCTTGACGTGCTTGACCAGGTGTGGGTTCCAGACTGGTGCTGCATACTCCAGTATGGGCCTAACATACACAGTGTACCGTGTCTTGAACGATTCCTTATTAAGGTTTGCCAGGCGCCCGTATGCTGCAACAGTTATTTGGTTGATGTGTGCCTCAGGCGACGTGCTCGGTGTTATGGTCACCCCAAGGTCTTTCTCCCTGAGTGAGGTCTGTAGTCTTTGTCCACCTAGCCTATACTCTGTCTGCGGTCTTCTTTGCCCCTCCCCAATCTTCATGACTTTGCATTTGGCAGGGTTGAATTCGAGAAGCCAGTTTCTGGACCACATGTCCAGCCTGTCCAGGTCTCTTTGCAGTCCTGCCTCATCCTCATCCGATTTAATTCCTCTTATCAACTTCACACCATCTGCGAATAGGGACACTTCAGAGTCTATTCCTTCCATCATGTCGTTCGCATATATCAAAAATAGCACTGGTCCTAGAACTGACCCCTGTGGGACCCCGCTCGTCACAGGCGCCCACTGTGATACCTCTTCACGTACCATGACTCGTTGTTGCCTCCCTGTCAGGTATTCCCTGATCCATTGCAGTGCCCTCCCTGTTATATGCGCCTGATCCTCCAGCTTCTGCACTAATCTCTTGTAGGGAACTGTGTCAAAGGCCTTCCTGCAGTCTAGGAAAACGCAATCAACCCACCCCTCTCTCTCGTGTCTTACTTCTGTTACCTTGTCATAAAATTCCAGGTTTGTGACACAGGATTTGCCTTCCATGAACCCATGCTGGTTTTCATTTATAATCTTGTTCAGTTCCAGGTGTTCCACCACTATCCTCCTGATAATCTTCTCCATGACTTTGCACACAATACATGTCAGAGACACAGGTCTGTAGTTTAGTGCCTCATTTCTGTTTCCTTTCTTAAATATGGGGACTACATTTGCTGTCTTCCATTTCTCAGGTAGTTGCCCAGTTTCAAGGTCTCAGTAGTAGTACCAGTTCCTAGTAACCAGTTACCAGTAACCAGTGTACCAGTAGATGACTCACTACCAACCGTCTGTGTGAATCATTGACTGTATTCATATTGCTGCTGACCATAGCAGGATTTCAAACACCCTCACCCGTAGGCACTATGGGTCAGTCGTAGTTAGCCAGCAGAGAGAGACAGGTCGGCTGTTGGCGCTTCCCATACTTCCCGTTATATATTATACGTACTACCAGCCTACGTGAGTATTTTTACCCATCCACGTATCGAAAACCCACATGACAAATGGTGGCACCGGTGTGGGCGTGGATTTAAGGGTATTTCAGACGTTAGAAGACTGTTTGTGGGTTGCCGGCAGGTCAGAGGTGAACCGTCTCAGCCACCACCCTGTGTACTCCAGCCTGCAAGCCTGTTGCAGCCGTTTTTCAAGCTTCCTGGCTTAGTTCGTGTGCTAATTGCTTCAATCTCCGAGGGGTTGACCCGGATTTTGCAATTAAGCCAGTCAGTAAGCCAGACTGTGGAAGTGAACGCTAGTCAGCCTACCTCAGCCTACCATCCAGCCTGTCTCCTGTCATCCACCTGCTCCTTCATGCTGTGTGCATCGTTACACGTCTTCCAGTCAGCCATTCTCGTGGGTTAACAAGGATAGATTATCCGCATGAAAGTTGAACACCCATATAAGCTGACAGTTGTAATTCATCACTTGAGCGAAGATATGAAAATACGTTTGCGTGTGGTGATGTACTCAACATTTATATAACAAAAAGCTATGAGAAGATCCTCAGACGGCAGCAGTCAGCTGTAGCAACCAAGACCCTCACTCTTTTGTCTTCATCTTCATCGTGTATATCTTCACATCTTTGTAAACACTCTCACCATTGCCACTACTACATCTCCATAACATTGTAAAATAATCTCATTGGTGCCACTACTATATCTTCACAACATTGTAAACAATATCACTGTTGGCCACCACTGTATCATCACGTTACTGTAAACAATCTCACTGTTGCCACTAAGTGATATCTTGTAAATAATAGCACTTTGTAAACAACAACAGTGCCATAATCTTACCTTCACCGTGATTATTTACACTATCATGCTGTTTGTCTATCACCATAATTCTGTAAGACGTCATTGTATAGATATTAATTGTCTAACTCATGGCGTGTGTCTGTGTAACTAGTCCTGTCTCTGTCTGTCTGTCTGTTTCTCTCTCTCTCTCTCTCTCTCTCTCTCTCTCTCTCTCTCTCTCTCTCTCTCTCTCTCTCTCTCTCTCTCTCTCTCTCTCTATTTCTCTCTCTCTCTCTCTCTCTTGCCAAACACGTCGTGTGTACAAAACGCTCTCACACTTCATAGGCAAATTAGGTTCTGACAGATCCAGCACAACAACACATACAGGCGGTGAGCTATGATAATAAAAGTGAATTATGGCATTAAGTAAATAGTGGAGAGGATAAAGAGTGAAGGATTAGGAAGGGGGAGCAAGGTAGTGGAGATGGTGGGAAGTGTTATAATGGTGGGGTATGAAGTGTTTGGGGTGGTAGTGGAGAAGTGTAGTAGGGGGGTGGTGAGTGTGTGTTGTAAAGATTGCGGCGATGTGTATTACTAGAGACCAATATTCGTATTTGTTTTATATTCACGGGGAAACATTTAACCTGTAGGTCATACAGTGCCTGGGAGATGGCAGGATTCATGTTGGATCCGAGGAAGGATTACGTTTAGCTTCCCAGTATAATGGCACCTCCATATCCACTTTGAATGGAAGAACAGAGGCATACAATACAAGGACAAGGTAAGTCTGCAGATATAGATGAACATAACACCGTAGACGTTAAACAACGTTCATTTAATAACTAGCGGAATCTCTCAGATCTCAGCAATCAGGTAAAATGAAAAAGTCAAGCACTGCAGGGGTAATCAGTTTTTTTTTACCTGCCAATATCACGGGCCAACGTACACAGGCAAACAACATCTTCCAAAGTGAACTTGATAGCAGCCAACATCAACAAAGGCTTAAGACAGCAGAGACCCTTCAGAGGCTCGCCTTAGGGCGACAAACGTTCGCTAAAGGTAGCCTTACGGAAATACTCTGCCACAAGAAAGTAGGTCCCACACAGATGCTTAACATACATTTTCCTAATGATACTAGCTAACACACAGCCAGTACAAACTCCAAACACAAACTGTAAGTGTCAATTCCCTTTATCATCCTTCTCTGCCTATCTACCCTCATTTGCATGGCCCATCCTTCCCTCCGTATCCTTACCAGTCTTACAGTCACAATGTGGGGGGGATGGGTCATTCTGAAACATGGTAAAACCCAAATAATAGTAACTCCAGTTTTGCTGGAACGATACTCTTCGGCTTCAGTAGCTGCTGAATCCATAGTAGAATAGATGATGATATTCACATCGCCTTACTGAAGTCTCCCAGCTCAGACTAACAGAATTTATTACCCTTTCTATATATGCTCTCTATCCTTTGATGAAATAAATCAGGGAATTATATCGAGTTTTTGTTTCTATACTCCATCTTTCATGGAAAATATGGAAGCTACACACTGGTGTACGTTATTATATAGTTACTGCTAGGACACTAATAATAATAATAATAATAATAATAATAGGTAGTAGGTTGGTAGACAGCAACCACCCAGGGAGGTACTACCGTCCTGCCAAGTGAGTGTTAAACGAAAGCCTGTAATTGTTTTACATGATGGTAGGATTGCTGGTGTCTTTTTTTCTGTCTCATGAACATGCAAGATTTCAGGTACGTCTTGCTACTTCTACTTACACTTAGGTCACACTACACATACATGTACAAGTATATATATACACACCCCTCTGGGTTTTCTTCTATTTTCTTTCTAGTTCTTGTTCTTGTTTATTTCCTCTTACCTCCATGGGGAAGTGGAACAGAATTCTTCCTCGGTAAGCCATGCGTGTTGTAAGAGGCGACTAAAATGCCGGGAGCAAGGGGCTAGTAACCCCTTCTCCTGTATAAATTACTAAATTTAAAAAGAGAAACTTTTGTTTTTCTTTTTGGGCCACCCTGCCTCGGTGGGATACGGCCGGTTTGATGAAAATAATTATAATAATAATAATAATAATAATAATAATAATAATAATAATAATAATAATCTTTATTTCTAAAGGTATATGTACACCGTATGCAAACTTAACTGACATCAATGACATACGATACAGAAAGCCCCTGGTTATAGGAGAGTACAACGGACAAGTGAAGTAGCAGCAGTAACATACACAGCAAGAGGCATTCTTGAGCTTTCCCAGCGCTCGGGCCTCAGCCCAAAGCTCGGGTGTGGCTCGAAAAGGATCCTGTAGTGCTTGCTGCCTTTGCACCTTCTGACATCGTCTGCTGCTTTACAGCTGCCAACACCCTTCGAGCCCAGTGTGGGTGGAGTTTGTGGCAGCCCAAGGTGCCTAGCTTCTCCCTCCGAGCCCCGTGGGTGGGGCGGGGAATGGGGCTAGGCCTGGGGATAGCTAGTACCAGAAGACGAGAAAGTACTTGTACCTTCTTCTACGGTAGACATTGGTCTGAGACACTCCCTCCACAGGGAGCCGAGGCTGGGCCATCACTTGGAAAAGACCCGAGCCAGGCGAATATACCGGCGAATCTAGAACAACAACAACATCCCCTGGTTATGCAGAGTATTTCTGGCAAATTAAGCTAATTTTGTCCCCAGGATGCGACACACACCAGTCGGCTAAACCTGAGGCACCTATTTACTGCTAGGTGAACAGGGACAGCAGGTATCTTAAGGAAACGCCCCCAAATGTTTCTATCCATACCAGGGATCGAACCACCAACCTCAATGTGTGTGCTGAGTGCGCTGCCAACCGAGCTTTGGGACACCTCTTTCTAGTGACAGAAGGAATATTTTAGATTTTGTTCTGAGGGGCGAGTTCACTGGAAAATGTCAGTGAACACACCGACATAATAGCAGTGTATTACAGCACAAATGCCTAACATACCGTTGGATACGTCAGCTTCATTTTAAGATGTTTCAGTATCCCAACTTTAGGGAAATCCTTCACTTCAAATCAGGGAAGAAAGGAAAGAAGTAGAGACGAAGATGAAGAAAAATATGTGACCAGAAGGGAAGTCAGAGTGGGGGGGGGGAGGTATATTGTAAGGTGGCTAAAGAATTCTGGCCATATATTATTCAAATATTGGAATAATGCAGGGAACAGGGTAAACACTAGCAAGGGTAAACTGAAAGGCTGTATATTACACACTTGAGGAAGACAAGACAGCTCAAGGATACCTTGGTTCTCTCAATAAAGACGAGAGTTGGTTACACTTTAACCCCACTACCAACCACCACAGTCTCCTCTACCACCCCACAGCATTATTTTTACTTGATTTTTATTAGTAGTAGTAGTAATAGTATTGTTATTATTATTATTATTAATTATTATTATTTATTTATTATTTTGTTGTTGGTGTTATTATTACGCGAGCGAAGCAGTAAACCCATATTTAAATATTATTACGTGAAGCGGTAAACCCATTTCACCTGTTAGAGCTGTGCTACTGGTGTCTCGCTTTAAATTTTTAGTGTAACTTAAGTAGTGAAGGCTGGTTAATCCTTCCTTCTACGATGATTTTCAAACAAGGATATGTATGAATTTATTCCTGTTAATTGACCATTAATATACACTAGTTGGCTACGTCTGTCCTATCGTCAAGATTATCTGCGTCTCACCTTTGACGGTATGTAAGGGGTTGTTGCACTGTTTTCGGCGATCGACACCATGCCCAACCCTTCTAGGGTAGGGTAGGTGCTTAAGCCGAAGCTTGCAGCTCACAAGCCTGTCATTCCCAATAACCCCCTTGGGGCGGGGATGGCAGATCAGAGAATAAATAACAAAAAGGCACAATACCGTGTTTGGAACGATACACAAATAACCCGCACATAAAAGAGAGAAGCTTACGACGACGTTTCGGTCCGACTTGGACCATTTACAGAGTCACACTAACCAGAAGTGGAGCAGGACGGCTATATATAGGCAGAGAAGCCTAGCTTCTCCCTACAAGAAGCTAGGTCTGGGGACAGTTGGTCCCAAAGATGAGGGGGTACTTGTGCCTCCTCCCATGGGAGACTTAGGTCTCAGACACTCCCTAGCCAGAGAGCCAAGGCCGGGCCACAACTTAGAAAAAGCCCGGGCCGGAGAAATACCAGCGAATCTTTAATAATAAATAAAAATGTTTTCGGCATTTAGAGAGTGTGGAACTAAATAATAAGTTGACCAAGAGGGTGAATAATCTGAGGTGGAAGAAAGGGAGGGTAAAGGAGGTTTTGAGTATTAAGGGCTTAAACATCCAGCAGGCAAGTATGAGCGTGTTAGTTCGGAATGGAAACAAGTAGTTTTTAGGGTTTGACGTGTTGCTGGAATGCAAGCAAGGTATCATTTATGAACGGATTAAGGACAACCTGTTAGAGGTGGGAAATGCAGTACCTGCACTAAGAAGGAAGGTTGAGGATGTTGTAGTTTGAAGGGTAATTTCATGTCTGCGCATCTCTGGCAGCACAGATATTGAATGAGTGATGGTGAAGATGTTTCCTTCCTGGGATCATACTGCCTCGGTGAAAGACGGCCGGTGTAATTTATAAAGTGGTCCATTGCCTTCATTGTTAATGTTAACATAACTTATGAGAGTGTCATTAACTAGATAATGAACAAATGCATGATGAAACTATAATATATGAAATAATTCTGTAATTTTCATAATGTATGATTATTTACTCAATGGGGTCTGATAAAGAACCATTGTGTCCCCTGTAATTATTTATTTTTTTTTTTTTTTTGCTCTGGCGCTCACAGGATGAGCTGCGAGTCCACAATAAACTAGCCGCTCAGGCGGCGAAAATTAATTAAAATAATGTCGTAGGAAGGCAGGATTTGGCTGCGACGGTGAGGAACCTGAGGAAGAAGAGAAGACAGAGAAAAATGATGAGCAAAAGAATTTATTCGGATTATTAACTCCGAAGAATAACCCAAGAAAATTAATTAGTGAAGCCTATTTCCATTGTGTTTTTTTTTTTTTGGTCATACCTCAGGATGCAACTCAAAACAGTCGACTAACTCCCAGGTATCTGGGGAATAAAAGTGTGGGTATCGATCGTGTAGTGGGCTGGATGTATCAGAATTTGGGCTGGTTCAGTCCTAGGTTATTATCCTGGTCTTTATTGACAGGTGGTGATGAGGAAGCTTGTACTCGCCCATTTAAGTTGATGAGAATCGATTCTCAGCTGGAGAATCCACTCCCACTGCTTATTCAGTACCCGTCTGACTTAAGTTTGTCTTTTATGAAACCTATATATTGCACAAAGGTCATTAAGGATGCATCTCATCTGAGCAGTAACATAAATAATACTTTAATCCCTAGTATAGGGGTTAACCTAAACTCTCAGTGTGTTTATATACACTGAAAGATATTCACCTCTGTATTATTCCCTGTTGTGCCTAGTATTGTTATTAGTTCATTTGTAGATTATAACTCACACGAATCTCTGTTTCCTTGCGTGTTTCCGAGCGTCAGTTTCTTACTGTGCAGTAAATTTACAAATGTTATTTTCTTTATTACAGGTTAATGTTAGGTAACGTTAGGTTGACTTAGCTTAAGTCAAGTGAGCCTGTGACAACGTATGTTCAGTAACAGATAAGCATATTAAAAAGTAACGCATCGATACCTCTGGTAACGAGTTATCACTCGTGCTGTGAGAATGGGCTGTATAAGATAACCTGTTTAATGGCACCAGCGCCATGGAGGGGACACAAGATGATGGTATTGCTAAGAAAACATGAAGGTGGGGTAGATGTTGATGCTGTGGTGGGCTATGACACTATCAACCACTGGCTCACCGTGCTTGACTCACCACTGGAGTACCGTCTGGTGTCTTGTTGTGAATTTCTAGTTAATATACACGTAACGGAAACAGGTGCCATCTAGCAGCTGTTGTTGTAGTGGGGAGGAGAGGAGTTATAGGCGTGTAGGTCTCGCCAGGGTGTTGGGCGACTATGTAAATATGCATATGTGTGCGAATGTATTCTTGTGTTTATATACGTGTGCAGCGACCTGCCAGAGGCAAGTCTGTTCCACAACATGACAATGTAGATGACATTTTTGGTCGTTCAGGACAATTCGTTCCAGAGAAAGTATTGCGACTTTTGTTCTTTACTGGTCATTTGTCTGCGGTCACTTTCCCTGTTACATTACACTCCTGATGCTCCTCTTATCTCTAATGGCGGCTCCTTTACACACACACACACACACACACACACACACACACACACACACACACACACACACACACACACACACACACATTATTCTCAGTTTCTCAGTTGCCACTTCTGTTAATGCCCTTCACGTAAAGAAACAGTATTTCATCTCTGTATTAAAATATTTTACTTAGTTGCATAAAAATGATGCAAGTTGTTTGATTATGCAATAGTAAAACATTTTTTTACCTTCCAACAGGATTGTAAATACTTGTATTAACTTTCTTAATCTTTGACTTGTAAGACTCAAAAAAAAATCATTTGTGTACAGTTTACTTCACAATATTGTCGTACTTTAAGTCTAAAATTTAAAAGACCAGCCCCACATAGGTTATATTATTATCGTACCTTAATTAAGTCATCGCCCCGAGCAGGTGACCCACAACAGTCGGCTAACACCCTGGTACCTATTTAATGTTAGCTCAGCATAAGTAATAGGAGTGAGGAGACTTACCAGTAGTCACCAGTCGCCCGAGATTGAACCTGAGGTACTGCGGTTGTCGCCTAAATGAGCTACCACTGAGTTCAGAGCCACTTACTGTTCTAAAGAGGCTTTTTGCGTGTTCTTTTATGATATTCGTAGCTCGGCATTGGACACTTTACAATTTATGAAAATTTCTCATATATTATAACCAATGTGTGCTGTACACGAACACATGAGATACAAGAACATGAAACACCATTGTATGCGTGATACCATTGTATGCGTGGGGCACCAGTGTTCGTTCGGTAACTTGCCTTTTTTTTTTGATGTGTGTTATTTTCAATTGTCATTATTGAGATTTATTATCATATATTTGTTTAATTTAGTAAGATGTTTACTACTGTCTCTTGTGGTGTTGTTAGTTTGTTATCTAGTTTAGTGTCTCGTGTGGAGTTCACTGCAGCGAGTAAATTATCATCAGTTTAACTGATGGAAACAGTTGGTACTTCTTATTGTTTTTCTCATGAGAAATATGATAATTTTTCCTGCTGTAGCTCATATAATAACCCACTCATTGAAACTTTTAGTCATATGAGAAAGGCCTTCCGCTGGCTTTTCGTTCCTCACAACGTGAAACGTGATGGTAGCCTTCCAATCTCACACACAGAGAAGGGATGAAGACACAGTAGTGTCCAGTGAACATCTGTACACCTTACTTGGGACTTCCAACTCTTGTGTGTTTCCACTTTGAAGAGTAAGACACATGTTTAACACTTGGGTATCTTTAGTGTTGATTGAAATTAATCAAAACTGCGAATATCCCTACCCCTCCTTCAGAGTGCGGGCACTGTATTTCCCACTTCCAGGACTCAAGTCCGATTAACCGTTTTCCATGAATCCCTTCATATGTTGTGCTAATTCAACCGAATTTACTGACTTTGTTTATGCAAAAAATCGGCTTTGACAGCCAAGACCAACAAAAATTTGTTGTTGCTAAAACACCGCGACAATTAATTTGACCATCACGAAATTTAAATATTTATTCGATATTAAATAAAACTAACCAAATTTAGACGAACCTTAGCTAAGAGTGTCTGAAGTTAGGCAGACCTTATCTAAGTTGGATGTGATTAAGTAATATTATTTAAGGCGTTTTTTTTTTAAAGGGCTTAGGCATGCAACATTTGGGTATCATTATTTCGGAAACGTTTCGCCACGTAGTGGCTTCTTCAGTCTAGTGCAGAGAAAGCTGGAAGATGATGAGGAGCTTGAGGCAATCAGTCCCTTGGCCTGGGGTCGATGTGTTCATTCCATCAGTCTTGAGAAAAGTGCAGCATATGTGCGAAGCTGTGACTTATATAATAGTGTTGACAGATGAGGTGGAGCAGTGGTAGGCTGGATTGCCCTTCTACCTTATTAATCATGACATATATGCTTATTTTCATTTAAAATAAGTTTAATGAAGAATCTTATTAAAAATTTGTTAACATCCAGTGGTAATACATCTACCACCCATGTGTCACCTTACTGTAAAAAAATTAAGTTTATCAATTTTTTAAACAAGACCGATTTCTCTGGCAGTCACGTTGGGAATTTTTAATTAGTTGATGACTCTCTCATTATTGAAGTTAAGCTAATTGGTCGATAATTACTGGGAAACACCTTTTTCAATTTTAAAGATCGTTGTGACACGAGAATTTTCTGCTCTTGAAGAGCTAAATATTGATCGTTTTCCAGTCACTTATTAACATGGATGCAAAATAACCGCAGGGGGAGTTGAATGATAGTTCTAGGTCTTTCGTGATACAATCAACACATCAGAAGCTTGCAGTGTTGTAGAAATGAGTAGGAAGTCCAGGTAGATTCGTTCAGGGGAACGGCTCTAGCTAGAGTCGTTCCCTTGGAGCTGTGTATGGATCCTGCCTCCACTACATCACTCTCCAGCTTGTTCAACTTCCTGACAACTCTGTGACTAAAGAAATGCTTCCTAACATCCCTGTGACTAAACTGAGTTTTCAAATTCCAGTTGTGACCCCTTGTTGGTGTATCCCATCTCCGTGTCTTACCCACCCCTTGTTGGTGTATCCCATCTCTGTGTCTTACCCACCAAGTTTTCAGCTCGTCTGACGTGTTGTGTGTTAGTTGCCAGTTGTCAAAGGTACTTGTCGACAGACACTTGGCCTGGTTTATATGTGTTATGTTTGTGTAGTGTATATTTGTGTTTGTATGTGTGTGTGTGTGTGTGTGTGTGTGTGTGTGTGTGTGTGTGTGTGTGTGTGTGTGTGTGTGTGTGTGTGTGTGTGTGTGTGTGTAAATGCTTTTCCACCATTCTTCTTTCCACTTGGCTTGCTAGCCTGGCAACACCTTTCTGCATGAAAGATTTACAACTTTAAGATCCGTCTGTGCAGCAGCAACACACCACACGGGTCTGCTGTTGACTACCTGCTACAACACACCAGTATAGCAGCTCTGTGTTCAACAATAGCCTCCCATAACACCCACAAGAGAAGGTAACCTCACACTCTTCCATCCCTCCCTCCCTCCCTCCCTCCCGCGTCCAGAGTTCAAAAAAAAAATACATCCGTTAATCAAGGAAATAAAATTACTGTTAACTTTTTATGCAAGGAGAATACACAAAAGTTTAATCGTCGCAGAATTTTGCTGGGCTGGTTCAGATTTCAGCCTATGTTAGCTCTTGTTTTGCTAATTCCAGTTGTCGCTTGGATGCTACCCCAGGCGGGATTTTGTTCATACCAAACAATGGAATGAATATGATAATGGTACACAAGACGGTCATGGGATGGATGGGTATGAGAGGAACCTGCCTTCTCAGTGATTACATTCTTGCTTTTACTGGTTGGCTCCGCCTGTCCCATTGTCAGGATTATCTGTACTGTTGTTTCAGGTGTTCGACACACCTCCAGAGAATCTCCTGAGTCGTTCTGGCACTCGGGCTGCGACCTGAGTGCCAGGAATGGCTCAGTTGGAGTTGAAAGAGTCACCGTGCCCTTGTCATATGGCTGCCCCTGCCATAGGGCTTTAAACGGTACTTCACTTGATCTGCAGAAAACTCGCCGTGCCTTTGCCATAGGGCTGTAAACGGTACATCACTTGCACCGACTCTGACACTCCTTCAGGAGCTACTGTCGGATCACCACATGGAGAAGACCCGGGTCAGAACCCGTCCTGGCGAACATACGTGAACCTGCTTCAGCTTCACATTGTTCCAGACTATGGAGCAAATCTCTTTTCCAGACTGAGGGACTAACACCTCAAAACTACGTCTTCAAGGGTGATGGACTGATTATATCGTCTCTAAATCTCTACTACTTCTGCTGCCTCCTTTGTACTCGACTGAAGAAGCCTACTGTGTAGGCAAAACGTTTCGGAATAAAGATACCTAACCGTTACACATGTGTCTTACTAAACAATGGAATTCCTGCACATAATTACAACAGTTTACTTAAAAATGAGAACGTTTTATGTATATAGAGCTTTATCATAGTACTGGTAAAGCTCTGTATAAATGAAATTGTGACAGTAAAAGCCTGATTTACACCTGTGTACTTTTGTGTACTCCTGCCTGCATAAGTACGACCAAGAACGGGTTAGATTAAGGACCTGATAATACTCTCAGGGGGAGTATTTAGGATCTGATAGTATTCCCAGGGCATTTTTAAGGACCTAATACCACTCCTGCAGCTGCAATATATCATTTTCATACATATTTTAATAATTATTTGAAAATATCACTAAAAAAATAGAATTGTGGTTCCTGTTGCAGCAACAGAGACAGGCTTTAAGTTTCTCAGGCCTGCGCTGTGTCAGCCTCTGCCTACCCCCTTTGTACTAACAGTTGGCGAACTAACAAACTGCAGATTAGCCACTTGTAAACTAGCAGTTGTACCAAATTGTTAAATTGTAAACTTAACAAATTGTAAACTAATAGGCTGTAAATTAGCAGACTGTAAACTAACATTACAAAATGAGAAATTGTAAGATAACAAATTGTAAACAAACGCATTATCAACTAGCTAAATGTAAACTAGCAAATTGTAAACTTAACAAATTGTAAACCTAACGAATTGTAAACTAACAAATTTTTTAATAAATCGTAAACTGTGTGACTACTACAGCGTCACAGTTACTAGACAGATGATTGGCTGTTACAACGTCATAGTTACCAGACAGATGATTGGCTGTTACAACGTCGTTACCAGACAGATGATTAGCTGTCTGTTACAGCGTCACAGTTACCTGACAGATGATTGGCTGTCTGTTACAGCGTCACAATTACCAGACAGATGATTAGCTGTCCGTTACAGCGTCACAGTTACCAGACAGATGATTGGCTATCTGTTATAGCATCACAGTTACCAGACAGACGATTGGCTGTCTGTTACAACGTCACAGTTACCAGACAGATGATTGGCTATCTGTTACAGCGTCACAATTACCAGACAGATGATTAGCTGTCTGTTACAGCGTCACAGTTACCTGACAGATGATTGGCTATCTGTTACAGCGTCACAGTTACCAGACAGATTATTAGCTGTCTGTTACAGCATCACAGTTACCAGACAGATTATTAGCTGTCTGTTACAGCATCACAGTTACCAGACAGATGATTAGCTGTCCGTTACAGCGTCACAGTTACCAGTGTAATTCGTAAGAAAGAGATATAATTTCCCTCTGTGTTATATCCAAGAGAATAATAACACTTAGTGGTTTTCTTTGTTCACCATTAATATAATGGAAGGTAAATGAAGAGGTCTTTGATGTGTTGCTGGTAACGATGTGTCAAGGCTTGTCGATACTTATACAGTGTTAATTATTAATGTATATGAAGTATTAGGCACTTTTGAAATGTTTTGGATTCTTTATTGTGAAAACGTTTCGCCAGTAAAGTGGCGAGGGACTGATAACCTTGTCTTTTATTTATAGTTCTACTGTTTTCCAGTTACGTCCTTGAATTTGTGTTGATAAAGCCACTGGATGGAGAAATGTCTACAATAAAGATACCAGATGTTGGAGATGTGTCTAATTCTTCACTTCATTCCAGTACAGAGATGAATGGTAGATAGAAGAAGAGAAGAACTTTGAGGTGATCAGTCCCTCAGCATGATAATAAAAGACTGTGAGCTCTGCTAAGAGATTGAATAAGGAAGAGAAGACATTTTTTTTTTTTTTTACAAAATAATGCCGTCTTGATAAACCTGATACATCAGGTCAGGTTAGGTAACGTATGTCAGGACACAGAACAGGTGTTTCCTGACGCGGGTTGGTCATATAACCGAGGCCTTCCGCTGGCTTACTGGTCCACCTCCTTAAAAATTGTGGTTATAATTATAACCGTGTTGACACTGTTAAAGAAGAGTCCTGAATAACATAAGTCCAGTACACTGACCCACCCATAAGTCATTGACCGGAAAATCCACTAAATTTAAATTGAGTTAACGGAACCATCGACCAGTCTTAGAATACCTCTATGCTCTCCTCTCATTGGTTGGTTATTTCCCACTGTGAACCAGTTGGAAGGCTGGAGTGCTGGGTCTCTGATGACGTCACCCTCTCGTTCCTCGACACTTGATTGGCAGGATGTCTGCTGTTGTCAACCAATGGGAAGACTGAGATGGGTTTTGAAGTGTTACGTCAGTCTTTTAGAAAGATATAATTATCTTACTATTTCTTATAATCTTCTTGTCTTCATCATCTTCTTTCTTAGTTTGTCGCTCTTCCATTTGTTTATTCTATCTTGTGCTTCTCTATTTTGACTTTCCTTTGATTTTCCATCACTAATTTTCATCCATTTTCTTTCTACGTCTGTTCATTCATTTATTCTCTTTTTTTTGTGTGTAGGTCTTTCATTTCCCCTTTCCTTAAAATTTCACTTTCACATTCTTTTATGCACTTTTTATTATATTTAGTTTCTTCTGATTCTTTATACTTTTTGTTCTCTTTAGTTCTTCTTTAGTTTGCCTAACATATTTAACTGGTCAGTCACACCCACCTATACTTAATTAGGTTTGATTTAGGAAAGAGGAGGAAAGTTAATGCCTCTCAGAAAGAGGCATTCTCCAGTTATCTAAGGAAAATCAATCTGAAACTTCCTCTGAGTAAGATATCCCAGTTGTAAACGTTTGATGCCGATCGGTAGCGAGTTACTTGAGGAAGCGCAGCTCGAAAGATCATGCTGGGCATGATATTTCTACTCATATATTATACAAATACAAATATAACTATTTCAACATGATGCATTTATAAGGAAATGGGTGACACTTAAAGCATGTTGAAAGCTGATAGTTACGCAGATATACAGACCATATAGGGAGAGGTGTAGTTTGTCTTACACTTGGTGTCCTTTGCTGACCTAGCAGTAAATAGGTACCTATGAGTGTTGTGGTTCACATCCTGAAGGAGAACTCTAGTGTAAACATGTCATACTGCTTGGCGTTATTGGATTATCCTGGAGTAAATAAACCGTGTTGAACCTTTTTCTTTGTTTTATATTAACGTAAGTAGTGAATGCTTAGGGTTATGCGGCCAACACAAACACTGGTTAAACTTTAAGAGCACAACATACAACTGTGATGAGTAAACTCGGATGAGTCTTGTGTGAGTAAGTTCTGTAGCCACAGTTAATTGTTCATTGAGCTTCATGTCAGGTTCGTACTCTGCATGTCTTGCTTATCTTCACTTACACCCCTTCAAGGAGGGTGCAGGTAAAAGCTCGTGATCACTGGAATCGGAGCTACTCTCCCTTTCCCCCGGATCAAGCCTGATTATCTATTATTAACCTCACGTGAGTTATTAAGCTACAATTGTGAACTAACGCCAAGAATACTTTATCTTCTGCAGCAAAGATCATCGTACGGTCTCACTGTAAATATTGATAAATATATTTCTCTCAGTGTAAATGCATTGAGGAATGTATTCCTTTGTGTATATACACTATTATTCAAGAGTAAAAGAAAGAAAACTTCAAGGTCTTAGTTTATTTCAATTAAGAGTTTAAGTAAACGTGTAAAACAGATACAAATAATCACGTTTTACAAATGCACTACGAAGTAATGTTTCAACATTTGCTGTTTATACACATTTACACTGACAATGGAAATCAGAGATGAGGAAATGTTATATTTTGGAGAGAGCTTAACTAAACATGACCAAGAAGCTCGTATATATTTCATTAAATTAGCGCTTTCTTGAGAAATACCTAAATTATACCTGACGTAGCCAGTGTCCCTCAGGACAGCTACATCCATTTTAATCAAGACTTTTTGGTCAAGGCTTTAGACAGAGTTAATCTGTCTACAAGTTTACTTAATGAATTAGAGCGCCTCCTCTCACGTCCCACTAAATATATCATGAAATATTTGATAATTTCGGTATTGTTAAATGGTATTCCAGCTGTACTTGATAATGTGAAGTGATCCTTTTAATTTATATGCCCGAGTAAGCCTACTGGCAGATATTTTTTAGTCTTAGAAATATAGCCAAATCTATTGATGAGGTTGGGTAGGAAATCTTTGGGAAAGTGAAAGAGAAAATAGAGATGTATATAGACTTAATGAATTTATCCATGAAGCCCTTAACCGTTGCTGGTACACTAGGGGACGCTGACATTCCTGCAGTGTAGGGGCCACAATTCTCGGAAATTGTAAATATGATTAAAGTCTCACGCAATAAAAGCTTTCTCTTGGTTAGTTTTAGGGTTTTGGAATTTTGATGGTTTTAGATATGTGATATTTACACATATCACGTTGCTAAATAAGAAATAATTCGTGTTAAGCGATAAACCCACGTGGGTCATTCAGCTCATTTATGTAAGAGCCGAATAGGTAAAACTTGCGATTTTGGCTTAAATAGCAACGCTCTTCTTGCCGAATAAGGCAAGCGAAAATTTGTGTATGCAATAATTTCGCAAAAATCATTCTGAACCTAACGAAAAAAAATATATTTCATTGTGTTTATTATTAAATTATCGTAAGCTTATCTAAAATATATTTAGTTGGATTAGGCTAAATTAAATTGATCTTGTTATAAGGTTAGGTAATTTTTCTAGGGTTCTTTTGGTACAAAATTATTAATTTTTAAATTAACATTAATGAAAAATGTGTATTTAAACGTATAAGAGGAAATTTTAGAAAGGACTTAATATTAAATGAGTTTTTGCTAATTGACCAGTATCAGGTTTTAGATTTGCAAATTATGGCGCGTCTGCAGTTCTAAGAGTTTCCTCATTTAGTTTAGCGATTATTTATTATATATATATATATATATATATATATATATATATATATATATATATAAGAAGCGCTAAACCTACAGCGCAGGTCACTCAGCTCAAAACGTGGTGGAGGCTTGATCCTCCGTCTGGTAAGTGCAAAACTTGATACTCCGTTTGAGTACAAGACAGACACGCTTCCTATTTGTACTCACATAATAATAATAATGTCTTTATTTACTACAAGTACATGTACATGATAAACAGTCCTAGCTGACAACAATAACATACTACTATATAGAAAGCCCCTTGTTATGCTCAGCATGTCGGGCAAATTAGGTCAGTGTCCCAGGATGTGACCCACACCAGTCGACTAACACCCAGGTACCCATTTTACTTATGGGGAACATAGACAACAGGTGGAAAGAAACACGCCCAATGTTTCTACTCTGGCTGGAAATCGAACCCAGACCCTCGCCGTGTGAAGCGAGAGCGTTAGCCACCAGGCCACCAGAGTCCTCCTATATTGTTTGTAGCAAGAAGATACCTGTGTATGATAGTATACCTACACAAGTGTACCTCTGTGCTACTGCTTGTGTATGATAGTTTACCTACACAAGTGTACCTCTCGTATATTTCTTACATTGAAAAGATCCTGAAAAGTTTCCATCATCTTAATTAAGAAACAAAATCTGTAAAATCTCAGAACTGCAGACGAGCCGTAATTTCCAAATCTAAAATCTGATTCTGTTAACCCGGCAGATTTCAGAATTTCATAGAGATTACACACGATAAATTTTGATTAAAAAAAATAATTTATACAGCAAAAAGACTTTCCAGACTAAACTTATTTCCTAGTTTTTAGAAATGTAATAAAGAGTGAATAACTTGCAGTTTTCTCTCTGCTAATATAAATAATGAACCAGTTTACATTGTAAATATTTACATATATTAGTAAATTAATATGGATTTATAATTCAGTGCATTAACCCTGCTTGTGCTGGTGAGTATAGTTAAATTTTGTGACAGTTTTCTTGCGAGTTGGAGACCTAATTTTTTATTATTTAGAGTTGTACTCTGCTGCTACTTTTGTCTACAGTCTACACCAGGGGTTCTCAACCAGGGGGTGCGAGATGGCATTTCAGGGGGTGCGACACAGAGTCCTAATGAAAATAATAATTCCTTTTGTTTTACCAAAAATAAATCTAATTCTAATTTTATATTTGCATTTTATGCACTGAATTAAAAACTTTTTTTTTTAACTCAGTTTGTTCACCCGAAGTACTGTATTTAGTTCCTAGAAAAGGTTGGGAACCCCTGGTCTACACTGATGTCGAATCCTGTACTGTGGTTGGGATTGATGCTACATG